>NC_069001.1:8291306-8294971 GCF_001194135.2 Octopus bimaculoides | reverse complement strand
ATATATATATATATATATATATATATATAAATGAATGAAAACTGTACACATCAGTGACAAAACAAATAAAACAGCTGACTTCAAATTAAAAAAAAATACTCTGATCCACTTGCGCAGTCACTTGTTACGCTTAGAAATTCAGAGTAGAGGCTGGCTATTTGAAAACCTCTAACAACAATGCTACTGTTTACATGAATATAGGATAGAAATAAAATTTAGAAAAAAACACTCAAAAGATACTTGAATAAAGACACTAAATTTCAGTGTTTAGTGTTTTATTGTATTAAATAGCTACTTGGTTGACTGCTAGCAACAATTAATGTTTCATACATACATACAGACAGATAGACAACTATACACACACCCACAGCCATAAACACTCAAATATACACCCATGCATACCAACCCACAACCCAACCATACATACATGCATTCACATACATACCACATCCTCCTCAGTTTTAAAGACTATATTGTCACAAACATATCAGAAACCGCTTTAGGAGGCGTGCCAAAATATATGAGACAAGGATATATATACACATACATATACACACAAACACACATATGTGCATGTATCTATGATGATAACACACAGATATGCATATACACTCACAAACAATGTATAAGGAGAATTTTTTCTAAGACAATTTCCGCAGTGAAGGTCTTTCCATATCTGAATGCACACAGATATGTTAAATATAATTGTCCACACATATATTTGAATCATCACTGCTGCATGTACCCTTAGCTAATTCCAGCCTGACCAAGCTTTAGAGACATCAGCAATTGTACTATTTTCTGATTAAATATAAGAACGCCTGTTTCATAGTGAGCTATGAATGACAGATGCAGTGTCCATAGCTAATGAAGTGTAACAACAAAGAAGTGACTGCAACCTATGGTCTGATGACATCACTCAAAGCCCTGCACTCTGTTTTCACACACATTGTCTATGAGAATTTTCTCCCAAGACAATTTCCACTGTGATAGCTTTTTCAGGTATGAATGTACATGAGTATGGTAAATATAATTGTACATACACACACATATATGTGTACATATACATACACACACACACATGAACATACAGGCATGTCAACATTCTGGATTCCCTTCACTACCCACATTTTTCTTATCAACATGCATTTTTTCAAGAACATCCAATCACAGAGATCTAGTCTTCAAGGGCTTGTGTGTGTGTGTGAGACCGTGTGTGTGCGTGAGACCGTGTGTGCATGCATGTGTGTGTGCATGCATGTGTGTGTGCATGCATGCATGTGTGTGTGCATGCATGTGTGTGTGTGCATGTGTGTGTGTGTGTGTGTGTCAGTATACCCATAGAGTCAAAAATCAGAACAGTCTTCTTGATATAAAGGGGTGTAATATTTATGGTACACACACACACGGATTTTGGTAATTGGATGATGGTCACACTGAGGCACTACCATGAAGAGTTTAATGAATTAAAATACCCCCAGTATATATTTTTCATGTTAAGTACTTGCTTTATTAGTTTCTATTTTGCCAAACCATTCAGTTACAAGGATGTAAACAGAGTAACACCAATTGCCAAGCAGTATCACATAAAGACAAGATAACAAAGTGAAAATACAAACACATGCACTCATACAATCACACATAAGCAATATATGAATAGATACACAAGCCATTCTTTCAGTTTCCATTTACCAATTTCATTCACAAGGCAAACTACTATATTACAAGACAAGAATGAACAGCACTAGCTGTGACATGGTGTAAACATGAACAAGGGCACTCACACACACACATGACAAGCTTCTGTACAAGTTCTCTCAACCATATTTCATTCAAAAGGTTTTAGTCAATTTAAGAGGCCATGCAGTGAAACCAAACTTGAAAAATACATATTGGTTAACCACAACCAAGACTGCATTCCTACACACACACACACACACACACACACACACACACACACGTATACATGGGAGTGCCATCAAGCACTTTTCTTCCATTCAAAGAAAGTGTGTTTGATATGATAGCACAGTATGTGCCATTCATACCATACCACTGTTCAGATAAGGAATACTTACACCGTTAATCTTAGTCCTTTTTATAGCAACCCTGCCCCCTTGGTTCTACAATAAAAACTTCCCATTTTAAATCCTTCCATCAAATCAAAATTCCTTCAAACACCAGCTCAATGATGGTGGTAATAATAATAATAATAATAATAATTATTATTATTATTATTATTATTATTATTATTATTATTATTAATTTGTTTTATTGGCTACAAGGGCTAATATCAATTAAAAACATGTAAGGACAAAGACAGGATGAAGGTTACAAAAGGTTTTGTCCGAAAAGGTAATAATAATAATAATAATAATAATAATAATAATAATAATAATAATAATAATAATAATAATAATAATCATCCTTTCTACTTTAGGCTCAAAGACCTGCAATCTATGAAGCAGAGGCTAGTCAATCACATCAACCCCAGCGCTCAACTGGTACTTTATGTTATTGATCCTGAAAGGAAGAGTTGCAGACAACACTCAGCAAATGTATCACACACGCACACACACACACACACACACACAAACAGTCAATGATAGTTACAAACTTTACTCCATAGCTATCAGACTGTCAAGTACTATGACATATCAGACAAAGCTATACTTCTGTGGGAGAGGTAGAAGCCAATGTTCCCATGCTTGCATAGATCAGACAGAAATTCACTGAGGTGAACATCTGACAGTTGAAGCCCTTCCTGTCGCTAACTGTCACCTGTTTCCAAGCAAAGTAATATTTCCCCATGGTTCAACATGTTTTCGTGGAAACTAAGGACACCACTTGCACAGTAGTAACACATCCATTTACAGCCATCACACAATGTGAAAACAAGGAAATGCAAACACTATCACCCACACGCATGTGTATATTATTTGTATATATATATATATTCATGTCACACTTTCACACTCTGCTTATTTGACATTTTGATTTATTGTCTTGGGTTCTGTAAACTCTTTTGTCAGCTACAAGTTTAGCTTGGTCACCAAGAGAAAGGAATACACAAAAGAGTGACTGAAAGTTAACAAATATAGATGATTCACAGATAAGATTTCCAAACCAACAGAAATGATAGAGGGTTAGATTTAGGCCGCTTCATTAAGCAGACCATATTCTACCACCCCAAACACACTACAAATATCACTCCACTCAATAAAACAAATTCTATCACCCTAATCAGATCACAAATGCCACTACAGTTAACAGACCACTGCTACCTGTCTCAAACTGATAACAAATGCTATCTTCAGACCATCTCCCTCAGGGATAGAGAAACTACAAGTTTTCTCTTCTCAAAAAAGTTCATGGTCTACCAGTCATAACAAACTATTATCTGCTTTGGTATGGTTCTTACAACTGGATGCTCTCCCGAATGCCAACCATTTCAACCACTTTACAGAGTGTATTGGGTGTTTTTTTTTTGTTTTTTTTTTTCCACGTGGCACCAGCACTAGTGAGATTGTCAAGTATTTGCAGAAGACCCACCCACACACACACACACACACACAATTCTGTCCTGGACAAGTATTTTGATTATCAACCCCCACCAAAAGAATAAAAGACAAAAATGTTTTCATACACACATACGTGTGTATGTGTAA
>NC_069001.1:8290307-8290985 GCF_001194135.2 Octopus bimaculoides | reverse complement strand
ATATATATATATATATATATATATATATATATATAAGAGCTTTAGCCTGAGTTAAATGAAAACATTCCCTGAATGCAACAATAAAATATAAAAGGAATTCTTGGAATTTCAGTCAGTTTAAAGAATTCTTATATAAGTGCAAGCCTAAATCATTTTGATAACAATGGGGTCTAATTAACTGGAAGTAATCTAGTTTGTCGGACTGACTGAAACACAGTAACATAACAAGTCAGAAATAATAATTATTATGATAGCTGTGTTTTAATGAGAACCTAAAATGTATCTAGATATAGGATCAAAAATTCTTTCTTAATCCATAAGAATAAACCATCACTTGATTGTTCATTTCTAGTAAAAATAATTTGAAAATTGTTAACTGCACAACTTTCTTTTTCTTTTCTCACCATAATATATTTAATTTATGTTACTTCTTTATTCACTATTATCCTATAAACATTATGACCTGAAGTAAGAATAAATTGCAATTTACTATAATTAGTTTTTGTATTTTGAGATTATATGTATATATATATATCGAAATTTTATATTTATATAGGTGTAGGAGTGGCTGTGTGGTAAGTAGCTTGCTTACCAACCACATGGTTCTGGGTTCATTCCCACTGCGTGGCACCTTGAGCAAGTGTCTTCTACTATAGCTTCGGGCCGACCAAAGCCTTG
>NC_069001.1:8283317-8290297 GCF_001194135.2 Octopus bimaculoides | reverse complement strand
GCAAGTGTCTTCTACTATAGCTTCGGGCCGACCAAAGCCTTGTGAGTGAATTTGGTAGATGGAAACTGAAAGAAGCCTGTCGTATATATATATATATATATATATATATATGTATATGTGTGTGTTTGTGTTTGTCCCACCAGCATCGCTTGACAACTGATGGTGGTGTGTTTACGTCCCCGTAACTTAGAATAAGTACTAGGCTTCCAAAGAATAAGTCCTGGGGCCTATTTGCTCGACTGAAGGCAGTGCTCCAGCATGGCCGCAGTCAAATGACTGAAACAAGTAAAAAAGTAAAAGAGGTATGTACAAATGTGTGTGTGTGTGTGTGCGTGTGTATAAGCATATATACATAACTGGAAGAAAGAATCTGTGGAAGATGGTAAATAAGAAGACTGATGAAGACAGATCTCAAGAAGCTGGACCTCATCAAGATGATGACAAAAGATGAACACAAGAGGCAAAATGTTGTACTGGAATGGGGAAAAACCTATCCAACCCACATGAAAAACAAACATAAAAAATAATAATACGAATAAAGTTTGGGATGTTTAACACCCACATTTCAATCTTTCTTGCCAATTTATACTCATATCAAGTCTCTCTGTCACCAATCAACTGGTTACTTTTTACCATTATATCTCTTGTTCTCTTTAAATATTCTTTCCCTCTTCTTTTACTCTCTTTCTCCTTCTTCCATCACCCTGTCTTCCTTCTATCATTATCTCACACCCTTTTAATCTTCTTCTCTGCCTTCCTACTTCTTTCACCCAGGCATTCTCCTACCACTCTCCTCCATTACTATTTCTTCTTCCTTTCCTACCATTCCTGTCATCCTAGCCCCCACCACCACCACCACCACCTCTCCTTTTTCCTATGAACCTCTTCCATCTCTCCCTCCCTCCCTCTCACAAATGGAAACAACACATAGGAGACTCTCCTTAAGTCTTGTCAGAGACAAGATAACCCTTCTGGCGCCAGTGAACAAACAGAAACAACATGAAGAGAATCCTTTAGTCTTGCCAGAGGCATGACAACCTTTCCAGTGCTGGTGCCACAAAGAAAATGTACTTGGTACACTCTATAAATTGGATGGTAATGGGAATCCAGCCATAGAAACCATAACAAAATTAGAACATACAAGACCTAGCCTCTAGAATGCATCTAAAATCTCTTATTTTTTTACTTGCTTCAGTAAATGAACTGCAGCCATGCTGGAGCACTGCTTTGAAAGGTTTAGTCAATCAAATCAACCCCAGTAGTTATTTTAAAGTCTGGTACTTATTCTACATGTCTCTTTTACCAAACCGCTGAGTTATGGTAACATGAACAAACCAACACCGGGTTTTCAAACGATGGTAGGGAGACAAAAAAAAAACACAAACGCACACGTGCACATACACAGAGTTTCAGTCCTACAACATGGCATCTTGGGCAAGTGACTTCTGCTATAGCCCTGGGCCAATTAATATGTTGTGAATGGATTTACTTGATGAAAACTGTGTGGAAGCCTGTCATGTGTGTGTGTGGAAAAACAAATTTTTCCTATTTTGGTTATTTCTAGTAGGTCAAGTGACTCTATAAAGACTTCCATATTGGCTGAAAGTAGCAATAGTAGTGGTCATAATAGAAGAAACAGAAAGAACATGAACCAATGTGTCACGAGTTATACTATGTTGGTGAATAAACTTTTGTCTAGAAGCTATGTAATATTGTATTACATGGGCACAGAATATGGCTGAAGGATGATTAAGAAATTTGTTTTGCAATCAAGAGTTCTTGGGCTTGATTCCCACTTTCATGGAATGCGAATTTGCAGAGGACAGCGGTTCACAAGTACTAAATTTCTGTTAGCAAGTGACCTTACAAGTGAGTGTTGTCAACCAAGTTAACTCACGTAATATGAACTGTAAATCAACAAAAATAAATGAGAATTTGCAGCACTATACAACATCTATGTGTGTGTGTGTGTGTGTGTGTGTGTGTGTGTGTGTGTTTCAGTCATTACTAAATCTAGGCAAGGCTAAGCATAACTGCTTGGTATAATTTGTAAAAATTTAAGATTCATTATCATTAACTCTACAGATGTGTTCCCACAAGTTCTTTTATGCTCTCGCACTTTGTCCCTCAGTACTAAAAACCTTTTCCACCCCTACTTGAGGCCAAATTATTAAAAAAAAAAATTTTTTTTTTTAAAACAGAAAAAAGAAGTTCATCCTTGATATGGCATAATGGCTGGGGGCAGGGGACATGACAAAAGTTGTTGGTAACCCCATATAGCAGACCCATGATCAAAGGTCTCTTCCACCCTGTCTATAATTCTGACAGTGTAATTTATGACTACAGCTTCCAATGTGTCCTTCCCTTTTTTCTTTTTTTTTTTAAGGTTGGTAGGGTGTGATTTAAGGGATACTTGCTGATATTTCTAGCAAGTTGAACAACCACATGCAGTAGACAGGCTTCTCAGTTGGCAACAGTAGGAAATGAATAAATAAATGTAGAAACACCTATGTAGGTTAAGAGGAGCCAACAGACACTGGAAGAACAGACTTTCATCACCCCTTCTATCCCAGCCTCCTCTCCACTCTCACTACATCTCCCTCCTCTGATTCATGAATGTTATAAACACACTACCCTTCCACACCACTCTAAGCCTCCTCCTCTAATTCAAACTAAATGAGATTATGAAAATATTTTTAAATGAAATGAAATGATTAAATAAAAAAAAGTGTCTCCCAACTTATTAAATAAGTAAAACTGTGTAATTGTTTCATTGACTCTTTCTACTTAAAACTTCTCAATGGGTTTCAAATGAGAGCTAGCCATCTACTCAGAGTAGAGCAGAGAGAAACAGAGCTAAAGAGAGACAAATATCTATGACCCAGTTTTCAGATGCTCACTCTCTTTCTCTCTCTCTCTCTCAAAACAGAGAGAAGCAGTATACATCACTCCTGTGGTTTCCTGCCACCCCTCACCTATAAATCTGGGACCGCTCATGTTTTATGATTAAAAAAAAAAGGGAAAACTTTCTGGATTTAGCAAGTATCATTCATTCCCTATCAAGCCAAAATGTGAACATCTATGCCAGCAGTTCCCACCCTGGGGTTCACAAAGGAATCCAGGAATATTCTTTTATTCCTTTACTTGTTTCAGTCATTTTGACTGTGGCCACACTTTAAAGAAACAGCCATGCAAGTGTTGACAGAGAATTTCTTTTTCTGTCTAAGTTAATCAAAAATAGGGGAGCTGTGCCTTGTGGAATTTACAGCTCCTCCAAGAATAATGAAATCAGTGTAGGTTCATGTTCAATATGAACAGCTGTAGGTCAATTGGTGACCACAAAAACATTTTTAAAAACCCAGTGCTGTAAGCTTTTTCTTTTACATGTCAATGGGAGAATCTCTACATGGTCACTAAAACTGCTAGAAATAGCAGCCAAATCCCAGAAGACCTGCATGTCAATGAATGCAAGAAGAAAGAGATGTTCTAAGAACTATATTTATTTATTTATTTATTTATTTATTTATTTATTAAGAAAGAAAGAAAGCAAGGAGAGAGAGGGAGGAGGCAAACTAGTAAACTTTCATTTAATATTAGTTTTAAATGTCAAGTGTAAACATTTTATAGGAGGGATAGGAAAGCTACTTAATTGAAAAATGGCAAGCCACTTGGAATTGTCTTTTGGATTTTAACAAATGCAAGAGAGAGACAAAGAAAAAGGGAGGGGGAGAAGAGAGTGACTGAGAAAGAGCAGTCATTCAGAAATAGTGTTGTTTAGGAAGTACTCAAGAATGTGAACAAGAATGGTGCAGAGAGAAACACTACAACTACTGTTTCAGTGTTTCCACAAACAGCAATATAACAAACATTATTGTTGATGAGGTGGGGAGGGAGCTGTCGCGATTGATTGACCTGCTAGAAGAAGTAAGCGAGTCTCCCCTCAAACCATATTCTCTTCTCTTAAAAAAGAACACATTGGATTATATAACCGTAGATACACTATTCCTGTAAACAAGAACTGTTGGTAATGGCTAGAAAGCCTTTGGTTATCAGTTTGTTCAACCAGGGCTGACCTAGGGCTAAACAAAATTATTGTAGCAATACATCTGTCATCATGATCATCATTTAACGTCTGTTTTCCATGGGTTGGACAGTTTGACTTTCTCAAAGACTTTCTCACTTTCCTGAACATCAAATTAATACACCTGCTTGTTGTTCATACACCTGTCTTCATCTTTTGTTTGTCCATAAATTTCAACTATATATAGGCAAAAATGGCTGAGCTCCTTTTGAGTGTTGCATCTCACAGAGGCAATGACCAAGACCTTTGTCATGCTTGAGAAGACACATCAAGCCAAGCAAAATCGCAGTCGTGGCAGATACCAGTGTCACACAAACAGCACCTGTGCCGGTAGCATGTAAAAGCACCCATTATACTCTCGGAGTGGTTGGCATTAGGAAGGGCATCCAAACATAGAAAACCATGCCAAATCAGACTGGATCCTGACACAGCCTTCCAGCATGCCAGCCCAGTCAAACTGTCCAACCCATGCCAGCATGGGACAACAGACACACACTCATATATATATATATATATATATATATATATATATATATATACATATATACGACGGGCTTATTTCAGTTTCCATCTACCAAATCCACTCACAAGGCTTTGGTTAGCCCGAGGCTATAGTAGAAGACATTTACCAAAGATGCCATACAGTGGGACTGAACCTGGGACCCTGTGGTTGGGAAGCAAGCTTCTTACCATACAGCCACACCTGCAGTCATTGTAAAGCAGCCAAAACATATAAAATATCTTTAATGAATTATCGATTTAAAATATTTAAGACAGTGCATTATAGCATTGCTTTTAGGGAGTCTGGAGGAAACTGTTCTCAAGGTGTTTGCTAGCCATCCACACCTGCAACATTGGTGCCATTAACATTCTGCTAGAACTGTTGCAAGATGACAGCTGCAAGAAAAACATATGCAGATCGGAAATTCGAGACAGCCAATATTCTTCAGAGGAAAGACAGTCTAATGCTTAATGGGAAACTTGGTGACTAAGTCTGAGAGGTACAATATGGGCAAGGAGAGGAGAAGAGATGAGTAAGTAGTAAGTGCCTGAGTAGAGATGTCAAGAGATCAGCCAGTTCTGATGAGCAGAAATCGCTGTTGTCGCAGCAGAATATGTAGAGAAAGGAGAGAGAGCATATGTAAAATGTCCATTATTCTCAAGTGATTCCTTTTAAAGCCATAAATTATGTCTCTCTTTTAAAATAAGCAAATGTGTTTTCCCAAGATAAAATAAGCAGGATACTCAGAGTACACAAAACTAAAGTAAAAGTTGCTCCTTATGTACTCAGAGAGGTGTTAACCCACATCTGACAACAGTAACTTGACTAAGTGGAATTCCCTGAAACTAATAGTAACATAGATTTACAAGTGTTCTATAGTTACGTGCACATGTGTGTGTGTGTGTGTGTGTGTGTGTGTGTGTGTGTGTGTGTGTGTGTGTGTGTGCATGCCTGTGTGTCACCTGATCCACCAGACTATCAGATGTTATACATCACTGATGACAATGCACTTTGCATCGTTTTGGCTTTCAAATGATGCCACTCCTCTGGCTAGATCAGCAGGCCAACATTCCTCCAATTTGAAGGCTAGTCCATTGCAGGGTTACCCCTTTACAGCTGAGTGGACTAGAGCAATGTGAAATGAAGTGTTTTGCTCAAGAACACAATGCGCTGCTCAGTCTAGGAATTAAAACCATGATCTTTAGGTTGTAAGTGCAATACTCTCACAACTAGACCATGCACCTTCATATGTATGTAAATAAGATGTATATACATCTATATATATACACACACAAATAAATAGATACATAGATGTATTAAGTATAGGGTATGGCCATATGGTTAAGAAATTCGCTTTCCAACCATTTTTGGGGGGTTCAGTTCCACAGTGCAGTACTTTGCACCTGCTACTATAACTACAGACTGAACAAAGCCTTATGAATGAATTCAGTAGACAGAAACTGAAAGCTCACAGAATGCATGTTTACATTTAGGGGTCTACAAAAGTTGCTTGCTACAAACATCATTGTTGTTCTCACTTCTCTTGTTGACAAATTGCCCACACTTTCAAAGCCATGTGAAATAAGAGACCCCCTTATTTGGAAAATAAGCAAAGGTTAGTGACAGGAAAGGCATCTGAGTGAGAAAAAGCAATGTCTCAATAAATTAATGTCTAACCCATGATAACATGGAAAAATAAACATAAAAGCAAATGAATATAACTATTCAAGTGGAAGGAACTTGCAGAAGAGGTAAAATGGAAAGCTTGATTTTTAAGAGGCTGAACCTCACCAATGAAGGGACAACGAACCACAACAAATGGCAATATGCAGTGCTAGAGAAGACTTATATAACACATACAAACATTAAAAAAATTGACATAAAATAATAATGCTGATACCTGCTGATATGACAGGCTAACTTTACCTATAAATATTCCCTTGCCGTTCTTATTAACAAATAACTGTGTGCATTATCTGTGTGTATCTGCATATTCACTCACACTTTCAGACACACTGACACACATAAAAATAATAGTGTATTGTAAAAGAACTAGACATCTATTTCATGTCAATTAATTCTACTTGGTTAGCAGCAATAATGTCTCACTGAAATAAAAACAGAAGAATGTGTTTGCAACACACACAAGTTCTAGCAGTGTTGTATTGCAGTTATGCTAATAAACTTTGTACAAGTTTATATAGATAGATAAATATAAATAAATAAAGTGTGTGTGTGTGTGTGTGTGTGTGTGTGTGTGTGTGTGCACGTGCGCATGTATGTGTCTGTGTGTGTGTATGTATGTACACACACTATTTGTTTGTTTTTCTTTCTAAAGTGAGATTTCAATTCATTGTTACTCAGTTTTGAATTTCTGAACAACTCTCTCTCTCTTTA
>NC_069001.1:8278392-8283167 GCF_001194135.2 Octopus bimaculoides | reverse complement strand
TATATATATATATATTAGAAAGAGAGATGGGGAACAGGCAGATATACAAAGGAAAGTCACACAAAGAGAGTGTGTGTGTGTATGTGTCTCTAAGGTTGGAGAACAAGAAGTGACATTACCATCTGCAATGACATTACACTCCTTTCATAAATACATCATCAATTAATCCTAAGAATACAAATATAAGAATTCTTCCAGTTAGTCTTCCTTATATTTCTGACATTGGTACAAAGTCACACACAAGTTTGTCATGGCAGAAGAAAATAATCCACTAAACTGAACCTACCACCACTATTGTACTCATTCCAGATGAAAGTTTGTAGGAGAAAAGAAAATCATCCATGACAATAATTGCATTGCTACAAGGCCATGAATTTGGGGAAAGGAGATGATCATTGATTTATGGGTAAAATTTGGTAGACAGAAGCTGCATATGAGTGTGTTTTGCCATGTTCATATTAATACCATTTAAAGAAAAATAGTGAAGATTGTTTGCATCACCTGCAAAGAATATGCCTGCAGTTCGGTAGAAATTGTCTTTGCATACTGAAATGGCTGAAAGCCATTTCAATATGCAAAGACAATTTCTCACAAAATAGAAATTTATTTTATGTTGAAGATTTTTGACACAAGATTACAGATTGTAAGCAATGGTTGTGATTGATCAAATAAAATACAAGTATGACTGGTACTTATTCGTTACACTTTCCAAAGGAATGAAAAATAAAGTAGCCATCGTTGTTTATGACAACATGAACAACTGCTTTGTATAATGAGACCACTGTTATTTTTTTTTCTTTCTTTCTGATTCATTCAGAGAAGGAAGGGCAGCATCAATGACCTTCAAAATTGGTGAAGAGGAAATGAAACAAGAAACTTCTCTTAAAGGTCAGATAGGGCATTAAACTGAACACAAAAAGAAGTATCCATCTAATGGGTTTCCATCCTTCTATCCACATGGTTTTCAACTACCCAATTTCACTCAAAAGGACTGGGTCAATCTAAAACTAAAGCAGAAGACATCTGTCCAAGTTTCTATACATTGAGATCACACTGGAAAGCATGTAATTGTAAAGCAAAATTCTTAACCACAGCACCATGCCTCTACCCAACTCTTCAGCAACAAACTATTGAATATTCAGATATATTCTACTCTGTGTGAGTGTGTGTTTATGGCAGTGGTGGTTTTAATTCATATTCTATTTCTCTTCATCTCTGAGCTGTTTGATCAGCAAAAGCCAACATCACATTCAATTTCACCACATCTTGCCTCTATCTCTTACATTCATTTTCTCTGCAGCATATTTCTCCCCATTCCCAGAAATCTTCATCAAGTCACATCATATAGCCATGCCACTGTTATCATCTCCCCAACACACATTACCTGATGTATTCAATACCAACCATTGTCATATCACTAGCATTTTGGCTTACATGCAAGCTGATATGGTACACCTAAATGAGCACATTTCTATCTGACGTAGATATTTAATACCCTTGTTTCACTATCATGTAACACTACTCACTTATATTCCATATAGTCTACCTGCTGTAGTCCTCACAGATTTTCCGTATTCAATGTCATTATATCACTGTCATGTAACATCACGATATTTACAAGAAACCTATTTTGTCAAGTAATATTTCCTAGAACTTCTCTTTAATACCCAAATAACTTGACAAACAAAAATACATTAGATAATATAATCCTCTTCTTAAATAAAAGACAAGATGGTTATGGCTTAAACACTAGCGCTTCTTTCTATAGGTCTACTTGGTCAGTACTATCCTGTAGCCAAACAACAACAAATGTCAACACATATATTCTAGTCAACTGTTAAATTTAAGTTAGCTGGTACCCACCCCGTATTTCTATTGCTCTTTTTTTAACAGGTTATATACATCTCTCCATCTGCTTGCTAACACTTGCAATAAGACCCAATTACCAGATTATGAAAGCAGCAGCAGCACCTACAACTGCAGACTCTCTTTTCTTTTCTTTCCTTCCTATGCACAAGTCATATTATATATAACTGTGTATAATTTAAACAAAACAGAAAAACTAGGTTAGGCACCATCAAATCTATTAATAAAGAATGCTCATTTAGCAACTTCTCTCTTTTATACACACCAGTGAAAACACTTTCCTGAGTGTCGGAGGACAGCTGTGAAAATACTATGAAGAATATGAAAACTTTATAGAAAATTTGCTCAAGACAAATTTTCAACCACCATTCATAGATACTGGAGAAGTCTAGAATGTGTGAAAGTTTGGAAGTGTGGGTGTATATATTGCATGCAGATATAGAATTTCATACAACTGTAGCCAGAGGGATTAAATGTTATGTGGGTGAAGTGCACATATTCTAGTAAGTGCACATGTGGGGGGATGTAAGTGTGTATATGTATATGCATGTAGGTATGGATGTGTGTGTGTGTGTGTGTGTGTGTGCGAATATATATATATATATATATATATATATATAGCAGGCCATTCAAATGTCCCTTTAACATTTAAATCATATACAGAACTTTTGTAATTTTTTATTTTATTACAATACTGTTTGCAAATGTTTTTAACACTAAATTTCCCATTACATTGTAAATATCTTTAGAAAAGGGGAAATAAATATCTATTTTGCTAAAATCATGCTATATATATAATAAAAAGACATACATACACAAATATATACATACATGCACACACATAAAGACTTTGTGTGTGTGTGTGTGTGTATGTCAAGAAACCTGCTTCCCAACAAGAGATGGTTCTGGATTCAGTTCCACAGTGTGACACTTTGGGCAAGGGTCTTCTAAAGGAGCCTTGGGCCAACCAAAGCCTCATGAATGGATTTTGTAGATGGAAACTGAAAGAAATCCATCATATATGCATGCATGTGTGTGTGTGTGCGTGTGTCTGTCCCACCATCACCACTTGACAACCAATGTTGGTGTGTTTACAACCCTACAACTTAGTGGTTTGGCAAAAGAAACCAATAGAATAAGTAGCAGGTTTCAAAAACAAGGAATAACAAGTACAAGGGTCAATTCATTTGACTAAAATTCTTCATGATCACAGTCTAACAAACAAGATAAAAAGATAAAAAAGATATATGTATATACACACACACACACAGTCACATTTACATTATTTAAGAGTTGGCTTTGATACTGGAATGAGCTGGAGGTTTGACAGGATTTGACAAATTGGAAGACTACACCATGCACAAAAGTCTACTTTGGCATGGTTTCTATGGCTGAATGCTGTTCTTAAAGTGAACCACTTCGCAAAATGTACGAGGTGCATTTTTTTTTTTTTTTGTAGCATCAGCACTAATGATGATCACCTCATAACTTAAATGACCAAGATGCTAAAATGGCTTCTATGACATATATATATATATATATGTATATATATATATATATATATATATATATACATACACACACACACACAAACACCTAAATACATTTACACACAGACATATATATGGTGCAATGGGTAAATTGTGGTCATTTTATATATGTAGTTTCACACATGCGCATTGTTTGTTTGGGATTTTGTCAACTACACAGTATGGTAGGGTCAGTTGGGCACCATCTGTGACAAAAACAGCACCATGACGCAATTCACTCTGCCAGAAATTTGGGAACAACATACCACGCTGCTTGGTATTCACACCGGAAGCTCCAATACAAACATTTCAGAGTGTTTGGGTGTCAATCTGAGGACAGTGCAGAGGATTCGGAAAGAGTTGAATTAGTCTAATGGTGATTACGAAAGTATGGCAGCTCGGAAAACTCACTCTGATTGCTCTGATAAGAGAAAAATTCTTGAATTTGTTGGTGAGATTCAGGCCATAAATGACAACAATTCCTCCAAGTCAATCAGGTCCAATGCCAAGGACATGAGAGTGTATAAGTTTCTTATCAGACAGGTAGTGCATGAAGACATTCGGTATTCCTCATACAAGATGAGAAAGGGCCAATTTTTATCCCAAGCCATCAAGGACAAACAGAAAGACTGCACTACAAAGCATTTGAACAAACTCAAGCATCCCCTCCAACACATGCTTTGGTTTTTCGCAGACAAGAAAATTTTCTACCCGGATCAGATAGTGAACACACAGAACAACTTTTGGCTTGCCATGTCCCCAAAATATATACCAAGAGCGATAAAAATCAAACATCCAGTCAACATCATGGTGTTTGGAGTGATCACTAGTGATGGCAACGTTATGTCTCCATTCATCTTCCTACTTGGCCTCAAACTCAACACAGAGGCCAACATTAAATGCCTGAAGGAGGTAATGCTGCCCTGGGTCAAAAGGGTGGCTGCTGGAAAACGCTATGTCTGGCAACAGGACTCTGCACCATGCCACACAAGCAAGAGAACCCAGTCATGGCTGTCCATCAATTTCTGTGACATCACCCCTAACATCTGGCCACCTAACTCCCCAGACTGCAACCCCCTTGATTATTATGTGTCGATTGCAGTTGAACAAAAGACCAACAAAACTCTTTGTAACACCAAAGATGAACTGAATGCAAGGATTATGGCAGCATTCACCAACTTAAATAAGGAGACCATCCAGAAGAAGTGCAGAAGATTCTGAAGTCGTCTGGAGGCAGTGGTTGAAGCCAATGGTGATTTTATTGAATAAATTTACTCTTTAGTATTTGAAGATATTTTTATGTAATTTTGGTAAATATGTTAAAATGAGATGTCAGTGTTATTTTCATTTTTGTGTAATTTAGACAGCAGTTTACTCACT
>NC_069001.1:8275092-8278157 GCF_001194135.2 Octopus bimaculoides | reverse complement strand
ATATGCACACATAAGTATTCACATATATATGTGTGTGTGTGTGTGTGTATATATATTGTACTATCTGATATACTCTGCAAATATTGATTCACCGGGAGTTTCAACTAGTGTGCATGACTTTCTCATTTAAAATAAAATATCTACATACATACATTTGATTAATAGAGTGTGCAGATGTGCTTCACGAGGACACAGCTCAAATTATAAACCCCTGCTATACACCGTGTGTGTGTGTGTATAAATAAATTGCATAGTGCAACATATAAAGATTGCAGAGTGCAATAACAAGCACCATATAGATATAACATTCAGGAATATAATCATTTTAACAAAAACAGGTAGGGAAAGTGACAATAATGGCGATGGTGGTGGTGAGGGGAGGAGGATTTCAACTCCACTCCATCCCTAAATTAGCAAACCTATAATCCAATCTGCATATCATAGTATACACCTTTGATCAAAGGAATTCCAACTGCAACGTATTTTGATATCTGGATTTACAATATTTAATATTCCTTAATGTTTTTTTTCCTTTTTCAAGACCAGAGTATATGCATGTGATTTGAGGGTGATTTTGCTGCTATAACTATTAGGCAAAGCAACTATGTAGAGGCTCCTTTTTGGTTCTATATGGCAATAATGATGAATGTGCTGATTGTGATAGTGTGGCATGGAAAGAAAAACTGCATTCTTGAAATTCCTCCTCTAGCTGAGGGAACAAACGGACACAATGTCTAGGGTGAAATTTTATTCTCAAAATCAATAGACAATTCAGGTTTTCCACTTGTAAATCGAAGTCTATTTTTATACGATAAGTCACAGTTAACAAGTTCCCTCCGATTTAGAATAGGTTTGCATAATTTAGGGGAGAAGTGTTTTGTTTATTGTTTATTGTAATTCCTCCGCTCTTCATTCCACTGCTGCTGCTCCTCCTCCTCCTCCTCCTCCCTGTGACTTCTGTGTAAACGACCAGCTGACATCACTTCTAAGTCAGGTGCACAAAGAGAGAGAGAGAGAGAGAGAGAGAGAGAGAGAACGACAGAGAGATAAAGGAGAGCGGAGAAGTAGTGCTTGTAAAATAGTGTGTTTGCTTGATTCTTTCATTTCATATCATTATCGTTTTTTTTTCTCTTTTAATATCAGAAAATAAAAGGAGGGGGAGAAAGAGAGAAAGAGAGAGACAAGATAGAAAAAAAAAAATTAAATACCCATAAAGATGGTGGAGTCGAAAGGATGATGGTTGTGCGGTTAGGAAGTGAAAATTATACAAAACGTCATGTGCCAACAACACTACCAAATTATCAGATATATAAACATACCTGCACACACCACATAAATGCACAGTTATGCACATATATATACACACATATGTACATATTTATGCACATATATTCATAAACACATGCACACACATACACATATATATGCAGATATGCATATATAAATATATCAATATATATACATCCATGACACATCACATATATATATATATATATATATATATATATATATATATATATATATATATATATATATACACACACACATGCATATAAACACAAATATATACATAAATATAAATCCATATAATCATCATTATTTTAATGTTCAATTCTTTATGCTTTCATGGATCAAACAGAATTTGTTGAGGCAGATTTCCTACAGCTGAGCACCGTTCCTGTTGCAACCCTCACCTGTTCCCAAGCAGAGTAATATTTACCCATGGCCAGACATTTTTCAGAGAAAACTGGAAAAAGGAACAACATCGCTTCTATAACAGTGATGCTCATTTACAACCATCACGTGATGTTGCGAGATACACACACATACACCTATACACATATATATATATATATACACACACACACACATATATATACAGTGGGTTTCTTTTATTTTTCCATCACCCAAACTCACAAAGCCATGGTGAGCCTGGAGCTGTAGTAGAAGACACTAGACCAAGATGGTGCACGTTGTGACTGAACCCAAGACCACATGGTTGGAAAGCAAACTTTTTAATCACATGGTCATGCCTTCACTGATGTGTGTGTGCTTGTATGTGTGTGTATATATATTATATATATATATACAAATAAATATATATGTGCATGTGTGTGCTTATACATCTAAATATATATACATACACAAACAAATGAATATATGCAAAGGATTAATACATATACAAAGAAACGTGTATGCTTCTATACATACACGCAACAGGAGTAGTGCATTTGTGTGTGTGCATGTGTCTATTCAAACATGGAAGCACATGCATGTAGAGTTCTTTCCTATGGATTAATACAAGGGAGATGGAGATAGAGAGGGAAGTAGGAAGAGGTAGGATAGAATGAGAGGACCTCTAGAGCAACGCAAATTAAACCATCACCAAGATACAAGACAAAAGTATCTAATACAAGGTGTCCAAGTAGATAAAACAATACACAACCACTGACACCAATATACATGGTATCTTTGTCACTAAGACCAAAGACAACAAAACCTACCCACCCTGTTTAGTTCCATTTATTTTACATTGATTCAAAATAGTAGCCTTATTTTGCATACATCAGAAGCATGTTTTGCCATTAGCTGCTGCTATTAAACTCATCCTTCATTCTCACTGGAAGTTTACACACAGAAGCACAGATTCACAACTGCTCTTGTATATAGTTCATCCTCATTTTAACATTCACTTGTCCATGCTTGCATGGATGCGGTAGAATTTGTGAAGGTAGATTTTGCATAGCAAGATGCCTTTCCTGTTGCCAACCTTCATACTGTATCCAAGTAAGATAATATTTTCCCATGGCCCCAAAGTGCACTGCTTGTATAATTGTGATGCCTATTTATAACTACTGTGTCACATCAAGACAAGGAGACACAAACATACAGGCATACCCCACACACACGCACACTCATAACTATACATACAAAATGGGCTTCTTTCAGTTTCTGTCTACCAAATCCACTCACAAGGCTTTGATCAGCTCAGGGCTAAGCTATGGGACTGAACTGCAAACTACACAGTAGAGAAGCACATTTCTTAAATACACAGTGATACCTGC
>NC_069001.1:8271790-8274807 GCF_001194135.2 Octopus bimaculoides | reverse complement strand
TATATATAGTGAGTTCAAACAAGAAAAACAACAAAAAACAACATGATGACGTGATACAGATATTGTGTTACTGGACGCTCAAGAAAGGAAATATATATATATATATATACACACACACACATTATATGTGTGTATACTTGTATATAACACTAATAAGCTAAGAGAAAAAACTCTTAAGGGTGGCTAGTGGCATGAATTTGAACAAAAATTAATAAGGGTATATCAAACAACATATAAGATGTAGTCTTGGTTTATTGAAATCATCTCTATTTCCAGATCAAGGAGACCAAATGCTTTGTAGCAACTGATACCAACTCCAAATGAAAAGGTGAAATAATCTCAAGAATCAAGAATTTGCCAAAATTGGCACATAATTAAGGAAAAGACAGTCTGACTGTCTGAGGACAAGAGGACAGCTGTGAACACACGTCTCTGCCTGAATACGCATCATCACCACCATTGCAATTGTCCTACTTTACCTTCAGCATATCAGATAAACACACAATAGAGTAGATTGCATTCATAGCCTAGGTAGTTTACATAAATGAAATGAAAATGAGCAAAAAGAAATAACTCGGTGACCTGTAACACATATACTTGAACAACAAAGGCAGATAACAGATGACGAAATAGCATACAAGGATACATTTTTGATTTAATGAAATATATATGGCTATGCATGAGTTTTGGTGTATGCTACACTCAGCACTTATGGAGTGCGAGTCTGAATTTTTCATTGTGAATATTTGCATATGTAGTTTCTTGGATCATAATGAGTATCTATCTATCTACTTACCTCTTTACCTTTCTATTTATGTATCAAAATCAGCCTTCACCCCAAATATTAATACTATCTATCAAAGCCAACACAAAAACCAATACAACCACTGCCATTACCAGCCCACCAACTCCTTAATGACCAGTAACTTTAATATGAACAAGATGAGCAACTCCATCTAAAATAAGACAATCACATGAGATATTTGGTACCCAAGTAACAAGAACAATATGACCACTACCACCATCAGTAGTATCCCAACTTCACTGTCACAACAATCATCAACACTAAAACTAATATAACCAACACCAACACACCAAATTTTGAATAAAAACAAGAAAAGAATCAGCATGATAGCAATGACTGTAGCTACATATGATGTAGGTCAACAGAGCAGTGTATGAGTATGTCTGTGTGTATGAGTGGAGTGTAATGTTTTTATGTAGATTGGAAAGGATTAACAAGTGCTTGAATTTGCATAATGTAAAAATGACTGTTGAAGCTGCCAGTGCTAATACAGAAGCTACTACTAATTATCCTGAGCACCTGACAAACAAGCAAAAAGGATTACTGAAGAGGGCTACACATCAAAGCAAGTATACAATGCTGATGAAATTGCACTTTTCTAGAAGTGTATAACTGCTAGAACTTTTATTTCAAGAGAAGTATTTAAATCAGCCAAAAATCATCTGACACTACTTCTATAAGAAAATACCCTGGTGATATGAAGCTGAAACCCGTATTTTGAAAATCCAAGAGCTTTCAAGGGTTATGCAAAGTTTAATTTAACTCTGATTTGGCTTTCAAATAAGAAAGCATAGATAACCAAGCCTTTTGAAGAGTGGTGTAAAAAGGTAGTGCCAGATAAAATATCTCAACAAAGCATTGCTCTTTTTAGACAATCAAGTGAATTTAAATGAGCTTTTTTATACTGTGAGAGTAGAATAAATCTCTAAGAATACAACTTCTTTTCTCTATCCAGAAGATCAGGATATGACAGCCAACTTCAAGGCATATTATCTGAAAATAACTTTCACATAACTTATGAAAGCAATTGACAGGGAGGATAAACCTATAGTTAGAGACTTCTGGGAGAAGTTCAACATAATGGATGCAGTGGATAACATTGCCAAGTCAAGGAAGAAAGTGAAATTCTCAACTTTGAATGGTGCTTGGAAAAATATATGGCCAGATTGTACCCATGATGTTACAAGTTTTCTACAAGTAGAAAGTGTACATCAAATTTGGAAAGAGATTGTGATACTAGTAAATGTTGTAGATTAAAAGAAGTCTTAGAGAATGATGCAGTTGAGTTGTTAATGTCTCACACAGAAAGTATATCTAATGAGGAATATGAGAGAGAATACAGAAATTCCACCAACTCCACTTACTGCAAAGAAAATTGCTAAACATTTGCTACTTATAGAGAAAGGTCGGTAAGTTTTTCTAATAACAACCCTAATGTGGAATACAACAAAATAATTACAAAGAGAGTTTACAATGGGCTCAGTTTCTACACTGAGCTGTACAAAGAGATGATGCATCATAAACAAAGAGCTTTGGATAAGTTCTTCACTCTTTGAATAAATTTTGATGAAGAAGATAGCATAATAGTCTCTCTCATTCTCTCAGTAACCTCCATTGACTATTACAATTTCTCACACAGTAGTCCACATCTTTTGTGATAAGAAAGTCCACTATTACAATACTACAATTCTTATATATTCCCTAACATATTCCTCTTCAAATGTTTTTATGAATAAATATTGTATTGCATATGGTTAGAAATTATTTACATAGATAAAAGTGTTGTTTGTTTTGTTTTTGTGGGGTTGAATGCATTATCATTTTATAACATGAAAATCAATAGGAAAATTTATTTCACATTATGGCAAGATTTCCAGAAACACATTACTCCTGTAATGTGGAGGATTATATACAGTATATAAGATGAATATTTAAAAACACATTATCATCACTTTAATGTCCACTTTCCCATACTCATACGCATCAGATGGAATTTATTGAGGCAGATTTTCAATGGCCTGATATCCTGCTTGTTGCCAGCCTTCATCTCTCCCCAAGTAGGGCAATATTTTTCCATGACCAGACGTATTTTCACAGAAAATTGAAAACAAAGGACACTTACAACTATCAAGTGATGTCAGGGCAAGATAAATGTACATCTATATATATATATTTACATATATATATATATATATATATATATATATATATA
>NC_069001.1:8269905-8270956 GCF_001194135.2 Octopus bimaculoides | reverse complement strand
TGTATGTGTGTGTGTGCATATGTTTGTATCTGTGTTTGTCTCCCCACCTTTGTTTGACAACCGATGCTGGTGTGTTCATGTCCCCATAACTTAGCGCTTCGGCAAAAAGAGACCGATAGAATAAGTACTAGGCTTACAAAGAATAAGTCCTGGGGTCGATTTGCTCGACTAAAGGCGGTGCTCCAGCATGGCCGCAGTCAAATGACTGAAACAAGTAAAAGAATAAAAGAATGATAATAGTTTCATATCATATATATATATTTCAATTATAAGACTATGGCCATGCTGGGGCAATGCCTTGAAGGATTTACTCAAACAAATCAACCCTAGCATTTGTTTTCTAAGTTTGGTACTTATCTCTATCAGTCTATTTTGCTCAACCTCGAAGTTACAGACAGAGACAAACCAACACTGGTTGTCCAGTGGTGATAGTAGACAAGCACAAAGACACACACATATATATATATATATATATGATAGCTTTCTTTCATTTTGCATCAACCAAATCCACTCATAAGATTTTGGTCAGCCTAGGGCTATACAAGAAGACATTTGCCTAACGTGCTGTTGCACAGTGGGACTGGACCCAACACCACATGGTTGGGAAACAAGCTACTTAACTCTAGTCACAACTGCACCTGTAAAAATGTTGTGATCATATATATGTATGTAATGCAGATTTCCTGCAGTTTCAATCAACCAAATGCACTAAATTCACATATGTGAATGTGTTCAACTCACATTCAAATGGTGGTGTGCTTGTTTCCTGGCTCACAAAACTTGCTGTATCAATAGGTGGTTCTCAAATTTTTTTACACATATACATATATATATATATGTGTATATATATATACATATATATATATATATATATATACATATATATATATATGTGTATATATATATATACACATATATATATATATACATACATATATATATATATGTGTATATATATATACACATATATATATATATATACATACATATATATATGTGTATATATATATATATATACATATATACATATATATATATATACATATATATA
>NC_069001.1:8261353-8264415 GCF_001194135.2 Octopus bimaculoides | reverse complement strand
CACACACACACACACTTCCCCTGATTATGAACAACACTCAGCTAGAGCCCTTAGCCCTTTAGCATTTAAACTGGGCATACCCAGCCCAAATATTCTTCGTTTTATTCTCAGATCTGGCTTCTCACACATACCCTACAATGTCATTCCAAAAATAAACAATCACATCATCAAAATCTCAAAGCTACAAGGTAATGCATAATTAATTAAAAACAAAACTAATGACGGAAGTATACTAAAGGGTTGAATTGCTCCAATTTTTGTATCTCAAAATCACAAAGTATCTCTCATGGTAAAATCACATCATTAACATAGCTAGGACCACATCCCAATATAAAACCCTTTTCTTCAGAGCTATGAATACTTCAACCCTATTAATTGATGACACCCTACAAAACTCAGGTGAAGCCCTCAATGGAGCGTTGCTCTCAGATCTTGGATAATGCTGCAGCTGCTGCACACAACAGACATCCTAGACCAGTGGTTCTCAACCATTTTTACTTATGGGCACCTTTGATTTCAATTTTTCTTGGATGGATTCTCATAACCATTCAATGTTTAAAAATTGCTATTATTATATTTTTATAATCAAATATTAGCAATTGTATAAAAGATTTGTCGAAATATTTTGTGTATTGTAGAAATATAACCAATTGAATACACAATTTTTCACAACAAAATATGAACCCTGCAAGAGTCGTGTGGAACCCTGTCCTTGACTGTATCCAGAAAATAGTCAGTCATATGACTGACATAAAGTCACACACAAACAATCTCCAGCCACTGACCCACAAGTATGTTGTTTCTTTTCACTGCCTATTCTACTGTTTTAAACGACCCCTGCTCCATAAATGTAGCTGTGTTCATGCCACCTCAACTTAAATACTCCCGTCCTAAATGTTTCTCTTCAACCTCATCCTTTAGTGTCCGACTCCTTAGGCCCGACACAACTCACTACACCCATTTCTTCCACCCTAGAATGTCAACCCTCAGGAATTTCCTTTCTGTTCCTATCTTTTCTATAAATGTTAACTTATAAAGATTCAAGAGGAACACTAATAACAAATCTTTCCCCTTCTTCAAGACCTAGTAAATAAATGAAAAATCTACGTATATGCACATATACATAAATATAGACTTATATAAATATATATTCACACTTAAACACACATGTATATACAAACCTACATATATACATATGCGTTATACACACATACACAATAAATATACACATACACACACAAATTGTGTGTGTATTAGTCCTGGGTATGACCAAAATGTCTTTAATCAGAGGTCATCTCGGTCAGTAATGAACAGCTCCTCAATCACTAATAGTTTTGTTTGTTTTTTAACCCTAACTACTTTCTCTAGCGTGAATTTAAAGAAGTATTGGTTAATGTTTACTTGCTAACAATTATAGTGGTGCACGCGAATGCAAAATAACCCATCTTCGGTGGTAACGCTATAAAGCTAACAACAAAATTGATATACTGTCACTAAAAATATACCTACACATATATGTATGAGCGAGGTGCTCGTACCTATTAAAAGAAACAGGAATATTTAGACACTGAGAGACTAAATCAGAAAGACATTTTCCTGACCTAGAATCATATCAACTGACAACAGGCTGAACTTTAAAGAAATCACACACAGTACACAAAGACAATGTGTGGAGAGAGAGAGAGAGAGAGAGAGAGAGAAAGAGGGAGAAAGTGTGTGTGTGTGTGTGTGTCTGTGTCACTATAAACACAATCCCTATACACAGAGGGAACAAGACAGCATGAGCATGGTGGAACGTTAATCTCTTCTCTAACAAATAAGGAGAAAAACCATATTGCTAAATCTTTTCTTGTGTACAATTAGTTCCGTGACGTTTGGCTGACTACACGTACACTATCAGGTGCCCCACCACCACCACCACACACACATACCCTAATGAGGATAAATATTTATATACAGCTGTTGTCAGGGCTGATCAAGCAGAAGTATGTCAGGGCAGATAGAGCAGAACTACGATCAAAAACATCCTGTCTTTTTGTTTATAGTGGACAATGTTTCCCTCTCACTTCTAAGACAGTAGTGTGCGATATGAGGGAGATCTAACTGCCATTTCTAATACGATGAGCGACCACATTAGCTCAAAGTTTCTAGGATGATGTCGCTCCCCAAATTAGCAGTAACGGAGCAAATGCACTCCTGTTAACTGCCTGTTTTATTTTATTTTAATACTGTTTTTTTTTTCAGTCATATTTATGACTACATAAAACAATGAATCCTGCTTTGTTTAAGAAGGTACAGTGTGATTAGATGGAGATTTTGATTCTATTTCTAACCTTTCAAACAACCACTGAGTGGGCCAATTAGTCCCCTAGTGTTTGCGGTATTAAGCGAGACATAGGAAAGCAAGATTATTTTACATTATACGAAGAAGCTGACAGAAGGTATAATTGTAGCCTAAAGAAACCCCTAGTTTGTATTTTTGGAGCGTGAGATATGGCTGTGTATTTATCAGGTAGTCTCCCCACCGCCTTCCTAAAATAAATACCTGTGCAGTTCTAAGTAGCCCCGAGAATGCGAGGAAGTAGGTAGGTACATAGGCAGTAAGTACAAATCTAAGTAAATCCTAGCCTAAATTTCTATTGGATACCTGTATATTCTCAGTTTATTAAAGTCGTCGAGGTCTCTCAAGACTGTCGAAGTGCCTTATAAATTAGGTGTTATTAGGGATCTGTACATTTCTGCGGAGATGCGAAACAGCAGAGGGTCATCAGACATGCGTACCATATTCTAAGCAGCCTCTGATATTTGTAGGGATCACGCTAGTTAGCTGTGTGTGTGTGTGTGTGTAAATATACAGTTACACACATCACATACATTGACACGTATATATGTATGTGTGTGAATATATATATATATGTGTGTGTGTGTGTGTGTGTGTGTATGCATATGTACATGAATTTATGCATATATTTACAGGTACATATCAATACACATTAAGCCAATATATGTATATGCATTCCGATATTGATATGCACACACACACACACACACACACACACACA
>NC_069001.1:8259887-8261228 GCF_001194135.2 Octopus bimaculoides | reverse complement strand
TATATATATATATATATATATGAGAAATAGGGACATTTTCCCCTGCATACTAATACGTACGATATATGCCTTGAAAATACACACATTACCCCAGTCACACTAAACATGTATTAACATAGACACGGAAATTAGCACACCTTACTAACAACAACTTCACTAACTCACACAAACCAGCTGTACTAACACAACTACACCAACATATATTTAACACAGCTGTACTCACACTGCCACACTTATAACTAAACACACATGCATACAAACCAGTCTATATTAACACTCCATCATGCTTACATTATCAGCCGCATTAAACACATTAACGCAACTATATATCAATATTCAACACATTCACACGACACAGCAACATTTAGCATATTCACACAGCAACACTCATTTATACATTAATATGTCCAAAACGACAGTCGGTGGATACAGCCACTATGGGACACACCCAGGGAATTGTACCACCCAATACTGGTTAAAGTAGACCAACAGAATGTTTAACTAAGCAGACGTTTTTTTGTCAAGATACACATACACACACTAGGTACTCTAGCAGGTTGACAACTGCATCAGGCACTTGCGTTGGTACGCTCTCTTTCACTCTCTTTCTCTCTAATCTTCCTCCTAAACTCAACACATCGCAACACTTTTAAACTGAGATAGTGGGTGGGTTTGTGTGTAGCAGGCACTGGCAGCATTGTGAATGAAACAGAGAGACTGAGAACGGTCAGAGAGAGAGAGGAGAGACAGACAGAGCGGTGGAAGGCAGAGAGAGCCAGAGAGAGAAGTAACAAGACATGCAGAGAGAATTAAAGAAACGGAGAGAGACAAACGGGAAGAAACGGATAGCGTCAGAGAAAGAAAGAAAGAAAGAAAAGCAGAGACAGACACAATGAGAAGCAGAGGAAGACAGATGAAGAGATAGACGTAGAGACACATACAGAAAACGATGACATATATAATGTGCGTGTGTAGATAGAGAGAGCAAAAATGTCTTGTGGGAGGTGACATCTACAAAATGATGATGGAGGGAAGGTTGTCATCAAACGATGTGATGAGTGTGGAGAGAGAGCGAGAGATAGAGAGATCTGTGGTGAAACAGATTTACCCTCCAAGAGGAGATCGTTTACAGTTGAGTAACAAATATAACCACTGAATTCTCAAACATTGTTCATGCTAATCCTATAAGGATGGCAGAGCATGCAATAGGATGATGACACCACGCCAACTTTTGAAATAATTCATCATACAATCATATTTTATATGTGTGTATGGGTAATCCCAGTACGAAATTATGCAGTTTACCTGCAAATTATGGAACATGTATATATATATATATAT
>NC_069001.1:8258973-8259427 GCF_001194135.2 Octopus bimaculoides | reverse complement strand
TATATATATATATATATATATATATATATATATATATCTGTATGTATGTATATGATAATTAGTAATCACTTGTTATTTTAGGATAGGTATTAGCAGCATTTGATAAAATCAATGTTCATTATATATGTTATGACTGCGAATACCATTCATATGGTATCATTCGTGATGTCACATCATTTAAGGGAGATGCACGCCACCCCAGAGTGAATTCTTATACACACTCACACACACAAACACACATATCAGTGATTCTCGATCGCCACACAATCGCGTCACCCTTCTGATATCAAACACACAAGAGGTGAATGTCATTGTCACCTGTTTTTGTTGTGGCTTTTTTTTCTTTTTTTTTTTTTCAAGCACTGACATATTAATTAAAACTGTCTTCGTTTGTTAGGGTGTAATATGTGTAGGAAATTATAGATCAGTGCCTTATATATATATATATATATAT
>NC_069001.1:8253487-8257434 GCF_001194135.2 Octopus bimaculoides | reverse complement strand
AAGGAAAGAAGGAAAGAATGAATAAGATGGGGAATTGTATATTGGGGAAAGGAATCGCTTTTAATGCAATTCACTTGCTTCTTTTCTTTTGCCTTAATTAGTTGGCGTCTTTGGTTAGTGTTTATTTTTTACAATCGTTAAGCTAGCCCTAAAAAAAAAAAAAGAAAAATTATATTTTGAGTAATTAAATAAAAACTAACAAAAATCAATAAATCTTATGAAAAAGAAAATTCTATTTTGATTTTCTGAAATGAAACTACAATAGTTTTTATTCGTGATGATTTGTAACTTTTAAGCATAAGATCCCTAAATTTGAGTTGGAGGAACAAGCTGATTCTGTCGCCCCAGTAATGTCTTAACAAAGCTGTAGATATTTTAAGAAGAGTATTATAATTAGTGAAGCGAAACTCGGTATTTAACCGATGCTAATAATTTGTAGCTCAGCGACTAGACCAACAATTTTAAGAGATCATAAGAGTCAAATCAACCACAGTATTTGACTGGTACTAAAACTAAGAATAATAATGGTTTCTTCTTCAGCTACTAGGGTTCGAAACAATGAATTTATCTTTTTAAACTTATACACAAATTAACCGATTCCGTCATTCGAGATCGATGAGTATTAGACCGGTACTAATATCAATAATAATATTAGAGAGATGGGAGAAATCGGGAACAATTTCTGGTTTGAAAAATGGCCCTGAAAATAAAATAAATGTCGTCAGTGGACCCTCTTGCAGAACCGTGTGAAAAGAATGAAACAAATTAGGTGAGCGGAAGAGAAAAAAAAAAAGCAAAAAGGAAGGGGTATGAAACAAACTGTATTCTTATGTGTGTTTCTTTGACAATGAAGTGGGGTGGAAACCTAATGCACTCTGCCGTTATCATCTCAATCATCGTCGTGGTGATGATGATGATGATGATAGTGGTAGTAGTGATTGAGGTAAGCTCCCTTTGCAAGGTGTTTGTCAAAATGTATATCTTGTGCACGTGCTCTTTCTTTCTTTCTCTCTCACTCTCTCTCTTACTCTCTCGCTGTCTTTATCTATCTATCTCAAGAAATAGTTGCACACTATGAGAGAGATTGGAGGAGAATTTGGCAGACGGAGGGGAACAGACAAAGTGATGGAGTGACAGTATAAAAGAGAGAGAGAGATGAAGACAAAGAGAAGGAGTGTGAAGCTGAGAGGTACAGAGCGAGTGAGTATAAGGCAGAGGAAGTGCTAAGGGGAAAGCGAAAAGTGTGAGGAAAAAGGGAAGGAAAGCCTGACAGCGAGTTAAAGACTGACAGAGTAAGTGAAACAGAAACAGACGGAGTGACAAAAGAGTGAGGAAGTGTCACACAGACAGAAAACCCCTAAAACGGCTAAAGTGTCAAATAACTCTACTTCCGTCACCACCGACTGACTTCTTGTTCGATCAAATCTCAGGCCAAGTTATTTAGGGTGTTCGAGGGCTGGGCACGAAAGAGAGACAACCACCGACTTTTACCGTCCTTATGATACAAACAATAACAACCTCAGCCAACATAAGAATCTCTACATGGTCGTGTGATCTACTAGAAATAGCAGCCAAGACTCCTTCGACTCATACACTACAACCTTATAAAGAAATGGTTGGGTAATGTATTCCTGGGTTAGGCTCCGTGCACGTAGGGAAAAGACAGGATGGTTGCGTTTTTACTACCTTTGATCATCGGTCCGCACGATCAGGGTTGGGTTGGGTTGGGGTTAAACAACAACGGCACCAGCAGTGACAACTACATGTCTTCAGTCCCTGACACTATAGCATTGGAAGACAGATAGAGACGTGACACGGGTGGAGGTGGGGAGACATATTCTGCCCCCACCCCCACCTTCACAGGTTTAAGGCGTTGTTGCTTTGCCGTAACAACCAAGCTATCTTCTCCCAGCATTGTTTCTACTGAATAAATTACATCCATCTACCTACCTATCTATATGTATCTATGTGCCTCTCTGTACGTATGCACACACATATGCACGCGCACGCATACATCCTGTCTAGCATTTATTCTTCGTTCTCTCCATGTATATATATATATATATGTGTGTGTGTATGTATGTATTCCCATATATATATTGAGATTGAGATTGAGATATATATATATACTGAGATATATGTATGTGTGTGTATTGAGATAGATAGATAGATAGATAATGTGCGTGCGTGTGTGTGTGTGTGTTTGTGCGTGTGTGTGTGTGCGAGTGTGTCTCTTTCATTCACAGATCTCTGGAATTCTCTTGCTAGACGATGCCGATGATTTAGTCAACTTCAGCGAGGCACTCAGTCTCGTGATTGTGTTAATATATATAATTGTGTGTATTTCTGTGTATAATACTTGAGTGTGGATGTCTATGTTGGATGCTGAGTCTGTTTCTTTGTGTGTGTGTGTATGTAATACAGTGTACCTTCTACGGTGAGCATGTGAGTGTTACAACGTGTTGTGGTGTATGTGTATGATGATAGTGCGTTATGTATTCCCATAGTATTTAAGGTGTAGACAGATGTTGGTGTTTTTGTGGTGTATCTGTGCGTGACTGAAATGTAGTATATGTGACTGTGTAATAGTAACATCGTTCGTGTGTGAGCGTGATAATACAATAGTATGCGCATTCCTACTTTCAAAATACCGCTATGTACATTGAGCGCATGTGTGTATCATACAATGAATGTATGTGTACGTTGTCGTTTAACACCAAGTCAAACGACAAAGAAATTCCATCCGTGACCATCCTGTCTATTTAAGATTATCTAAGACTAACTACATTTTTTTAATGTCTCAGAGATAGTAGGATGTGATATTAGAGAGATTTGACTGCTCCTTCTAGCAGCTCGAGTGACCACGTTTTAAGTAGTTCATGAACAGTGCATGTCTAAGTGATCGTAATATTGTGTACGTGCAAGCGTGTGTATGTGATTGTACCTGTATGTGTACGGCTGTCACATGAGTGCATTTGTTTTGAGTAACTGCGTGTCTGTAGTTTCTCTCTCAAAAGCAGATTAAATGAGTGTGTGCGTGTGTGTGGGCGCACGCGTGTATCTAATATATATATATATATATATATATATATATATATATATGTATGTATGTTCAGCTATTCGTGTTCCTATTACTGAATGCAATGTGCGTACATTTAGACCTATATATATTGTACAATATACGTGTAGTTATATGAATGTATCCGCAGCTGTACGTATGTTTAAACTAGTGTGCTGCATATATTTATCTATATATTTATATGGTGAAAGAGTTTACGTGGTATGTACTTCTGGGTCTTTTATTATAAGAGTTCGTACATGGCTATGTAATAAATATAAATTTACATGTGTGTATGTGCGCGCGCGTGTGCGTATGTGTGCATGTGCGTGTGTGTGCGCGCGGGACTAATGTACGAGCAACACGGTGCTTGTAATAGCTTTTGCATGCTCACATGAGTGCGTATCAGTGTGTGAGCCGTGCACAGTAGTTCATGTGACTATGATTGTCAGGGTCTTTCATTTGCACTTGTGTTGATTATGCACTAAGTATGTGTTACCAATATATTTATAATAACTCTTTCTGCAAATATGTGCGTATATTTTGATATATCGTGACTACATAAATGCGCGCATTTTTATATAGCATATTGCTCTCTCTCTCTCTCTCTCTCTCTCTCTCTCTCTCTCTTTCTTTCTCTCTCTCTCTCTCTTTCTCTCTCTCTCTCTCTCTTTCTCTCTGTATTTATATATCTCACACTCTAGATAGATAGATAGATAAGGTTAGCAATACAAATTGGAAAATAGAACTCAAAACGTGTATAAAACTATAAAAATAGACAAAAAGACAAACAGATAATTCAAATATTAAATTAGTTTGGGTTTTTTATATTTTATTCTTTGGGGAAATTTTTGTCTTGCCTTTTAGAGCTCAGCCAGAAATCTACACC
>NC_069001.1:8252243-8253477 GCF_001194135.2 Octopus bimaculoides | reverse complement strand
ATCTCACACTCTAGATAGATAGATAGATAAGGTTAGCAATACAAATTGGAAAATAGAACTCAAAACGTGTATAAAACTATAAAAATAGACAAAAAGACAAACAGATAATTCAAATATTAAATTAGTTTGGGTTTTTTATATTTTATTCTTTGGGGAAATTTTTGTCTTGCCTTTTAGAGCTCAGCCAGAAATCTACACCAAATAGTAAAAATATAGAGTTCAAGGTAATTAGCGATGCTCCGAGTCAGCAAAAAAATAGATATCTATACAGTTGCATGTGTCAGTTTGTGTGTTTCTACGATGTAGTACATGCATCACTTGCATTACAGAAACTCTGGTTGCAGAATGTTGCACTTATAGAAATTGAGAAGTATAACCACAAATTTTGAACAAACAGTAATTCTGTTCTTTCAAAAAGTCTTGTAAATTTTGGCAATTTTAAAAACTAAAATCACGATATGTACTTGTTTTTTTAACCTCAACTCCTACACATTCGCTTCTCCCGTCATCCTTCGCCCGTGTTTGCATGTGCGCCAATTCAACTGACCCTGATTTTGTACTGCGCTTGTTTCAACCCATCCTGCTAACATCCCTTATAGGTGGGTCTCCGTTCACCATGTGTTACATCCATTTTGCAGTCTGAGTCTCATCAGGTACATCCATACATAAAGTTATGTCTCGCAAAAGATCCTGAGTTTTGACTGCCATGTTGTTATATCCCCATCTGATTAGTGCATATAACATAATATGTTGAATGGAGTCCCACCCATAAGGGATATTAACAGGAAAGGTTGAAACAACCATTGTACAAAATAACGATTAATATCAAAACCATCTTCAGGTTACTTAAGAAATTATTATTTTATATATCGAAATCGTAATTGAACCATATTCGATGACTGGCACCTATGCCAGTGGAGCACTGACAGCACCTTCTGAACGTGATCATTGCCAGAGCAGCTGTCTGGCTTCCGTGCTAGTGGCATGTAAATAGCACCATTTGAGCATGATCGTTACCAGCGTCGCCTTACTGGCACTTGTGCCGGTGGCACGTTAGAAAACATTCGAGCGAGGTCGTTGCCAGTGCCGCTGGACTGACTCTTGTGCAGGTGGCATGTATAAAACACCATTTTGAGCGTGGCCGTTGCCAGTACCGCCTGACTGGCCCTTGTGCTGGTGACACGTAAAAGCACCCACTACACTCTCGGAGTGGTTGGTGTTAGGAAGGGCATCC
>NC_069001.1:8243829-8251929 GCF_001194135.2 Octopus bimaculoides | reverse complement strand
ATATATATGGCAGTGTTTGTCCCCCACTACCACATAACTGGTGTTGGTGTGTTTACATTCACATAACTTAGTTCGGTAAAAGTAGCCAATAAAAAAAGTGCGAGGCTTAAAAAGAAAGAACTGGTGTCAATTTGTTCGATTCAAATTCTTGAAGGCGGTGACCCAGTGTGGTCGCAGTCTGATGACTGAAAAAAGAACCACTAAATTCCTTAGTAAAACTAAGAGAGGTAACTCTATCTGAGTAATACTATGGCTCTGAAACCTCTCATGGTCACTTTACCTGCTAGAAATGGCAACCCAAATGCTTTTAAATCAGATCACAATATTGAATGTTCAAGAACCAAATGAAGGGCAGATTTGAATCCTGGGATAATCCTGATTCCAAAAAGGTATAATATGTCTATGTAAAGCAAATGTAGACTGAGATACAGGGGTCCCAGACAGACAGAATTTCCTTTTTATTATATAGATGAGTGGAAAGAAACCAGTAAGTGACAGTAAAGGTAGTAATGTAAAAAGAAGTAGTAAAGGGATTATGCTGGACATGAAACTTTTGTAAACTTGATATTTTACTATGGTTTAATGTGGGAGCAGCCAATCATATTACAAAAAAACATTATTTATATCATCTACAGTGGAAAAAATATGTGACAATAAAGATAAAATTGTTAAATGCCCAGACATCATTTTTGCATAGATCTGAAGTGATGCTTAAAATAAAACAGCTCTTAAATGTATGGATCAATAATCAGACTAGACAAAAGTGCTAATAAATGTGATTGTCATTCAAGCTAAAGTTAAATGTTTCTTTGTCAATTTACAAAGAGCGGAAGGTGAGACTTCTGATACAAACTTTCTTTATTTCTGATAAAGTCTAGTTTAAGAAAGCTTAATTTGCACAATATTAAAATGACTGGCGAAGTAGCCACTAATTATCCTAAGGAACATAGAAAAATTTATTGCAAAAGAAACATTGGCTGACCACAATTTTCAGAGAAACTAGGACTAATCAAAATTGAAACCAGGATCATTAGAGTTGAAACTGGAACCAATGCGAATATCATACAAGGTCTAAAGCAGTGGTTCTCAACCAGGGTCCATATGGCCTGTCAGGGCCCATATAACATTTTGTTATTAAAATTTATGTGCAATAAATTGCTTATACTTCTACAATGCACAAAATATTTTAACAATTTTTTTATACACTTAATAATATTTAATTATAAAAATGTAATGGGATTTTTAGACATCAAATGACTAGGAGGGACCATCTGAGTAACATAGGAATCAAAGGGGTCCCTAAGTAAAAAATGGTTGAGAAACACAGGCCTAAGGAGTTGTAACATATAGGCTGGGTATTAAAGGAGAGCAAGTCTCCTCTCCCCACCAGCCAGAGGGTCTGGGGATGTTTTACTGCAAATATGTTAACATGTACAGAGATCATGGACAATTTCCAAAAGTCTTTGGTATGGAAGTGCTACAAGGGTGCATTGCCTGTTCATGACAATCTCTTCAGGCATAGAAGAGCCGACAGCTGAACCTGCCCAAGATGTTTGCAAGGGGATGAAACCGTCCTGCATGCAATAATTCAGTTTCCATGCATTAGAGAGGTGTGGGATTGTGTGGAGCTGCTGTTGTCACGTGTAAGACAAATTCAGCTGTCTGCTGATTGTATAGTGAAGACTGACGCACCACCTTCCCTTAGCAGAGAAGGAATGTGGCAAAAGAGTCTGTGTGGTGGACCCATCTGAAAAGTTTAAAGACAGGCACTTTTTCTATCTGGCCAAGCCCTCGTCAATTTCTTCAGATATCATTCGAAGAGGAAGGTGAGGGTAGAGAAGGAGGTGCTGCCTTCTAGTGTGTTTATCAAAAGGTGGTAGACAGTGGCAAGATTGGTGAGACTGAATAGATTGACTCTGAGTATTCTTTTCTAAGCAGAAGGAAAGAAACTGGAAGAGGGCACTTTCCCATGTCTTGGGGATGGTAGAGTAATCCAGGATTTTTGTGTGGGGTTTACCCCAGATTACCTTAAGTGGACTGCCCATGCTATTGGGGATTCTCATTATTTATTTATTTATTTATTATTTATTTCTCTAATTCCATCATATATCCTCTGTTATATCCTTTAATAATGTAGTATCTCCCTTTGAGCGATGTAAACCTCACTTGTTTTTGTTTTTTTATTTTTGTTTTTGTTTTGTTTTGTGTGTTTTAACTCATCCTCTGATATTGTCATCCATGTCTTGGGCTCTTGTGGCCAATAAAAGAAATCCTCCACATCATCATCATTATCATTAAGGTGGCGAGCTGGCAGAATCATTAGCACACCAGCTGAAATGCTTAGCAGTATTTTGTCTGTCTACATGTTCTCAGTTCAAAAATCCACTGAGGTCAACTTTGCCTTTCATCCTTTCAGGGTCAATAAATTAAGTACCAGTGAAACACTGGAGTCAATGTAATCAACTATCCTCCTCCATCAAATTTCAGGCCTTGTAGAAGGGATTATTATTATTATTATTATTAAGAGAATGTTCTTCTGAGAAGACAAGCTTGCATTTCTTGATAGTTTTCATTAGGGCATCCTCGAGAATTCAGTATGTTAAGCAACATGTCCAGTATATATAGTCAAGAAGTGAGGTAAGATAGAAGAGATTGAAGATAAGGAAGAATGAATGAATAAGTAAGGTGTAATGGAGACGTGGGTCAAAGATGGGACAATGCAACTAACAAATAGGTTGGCATAGTTGGGACCCATTCTTGTGCCCATGGCCACCCCAGTGGATGTTGTTAGATCTTACTCATAAAGGAGAATTTATAAAAGCAAGAAGGGATTCAGATAAAGGGAAGAAAATAGAGGTATTGGTATAGAGGATGGACTGAGGTTAAGGAAGTGCTGGAGAATCTGGAGGTTTTCTCTGTGATGGATGGCAGTATATGAGATGATGACCATAGTGACAAAAGGTAAGAGAGGTTGGGAGAAGGGGAATTGAAGAGATGAAGTGTATAGTCTTAGTATTGTGGATGTTGGAGGCTAGAGTAACGACTAGGAGTGTAAGAGAAACACTCCCCACCACACACATATAATTGTCTGGCCCTGTCAAAGTTGTATATGATCCCTACTCTTCAACTTTCTTGATGAAGTGGAGTAGCATAGAAACTAAATTCAGTTACAGGAGAGAAATATAAGGCTATGAAGTAGTACTATCATATTTTGTTTAAATGTGGAGTATCAAAATTTCCTTACTATTTTATTCTTGGTTTGAGATAGCTGTTGCCGACTTGAATTATCATTTATAATTCCCCATAATTATTCATTGAGCCCTTTTGTAAATCTGTTGAATTCATGTGTATTATATCATACACGTATATATAATCCTGTTTATATATGCATGTATCTTCCCAGATTTATATCACAACCTATCGATCAATTTATGTTATCTACATATCTCTGTCTACTCATCTATCAATTTCCAAATAGCTACTTATGTGTATTTGTTTATTATCGATCTGTCAATCTATATATCTATCAATAAATGTTTCTAATTATATTTGCGTTCTTTGAATGATATGATGGAAAGGGCTAGAAAACAACAAAAAAAAATTAAAATTCCTTGTAGTAATAATTTTAATATCTCAACTTTCTGAGTTCAAACGTCGGCGATGTGTCTCATATTCTCATAGGTTGATAAAATAAGTACTGATTACGTTACTTAAATCGCTTCAAGTCAGTGTATATTTTCCACTGCCGTTTTGTGGATTTATACTTCAATTTTTATAAATCACGTGCATATTTAGGTAAAACGTACTAACCACCTACATGTATGTGTTTATTTTCATCACTGAAATTAATGCGTGTGCTTGCTTGTTAGTATATGAGTGTGAATGTATGTCTGTGCCCATAACTGAGTCTCTGTGTGTGCATGCGTGCACATGTATGCATGTGCGTGTTTTTTAGACATACATTCATTTGTACACATATGCATGCGTGCACACACAAAGTAAGCTATGGGCACAGATATACTTTCACGCTCATATACTAATAAGCAAGCATATGCATTATATATGTGTGTGTGTGTGTGTGTGCGCGCACACGCACGCTGCTATGTATGTGCGTCTACTACTGACTCATCTTCATATGAGAGGCAAACAAACCAGTTGCTACTACCCCCGTTACAAGTGCTCCTCCTCCTCCTCCTCCTTTCTTTTCCATTCCAGGCTGCTGTCACTAATTTCATGCCGGAAGTGTGTAAAACGCAACAACACAGTTCGGCAGCACAAGTTGTTTTGTCACGGAACGAAGGAAGAGAGTATCAACAACAGATACTTAACATCGCCATCGCTTCCACCACTGACTCCATCACCATCTCATAACAACAAAGTACTTTACGGAACGTCGCTTACCCTGCAAGAATTGGTGTAACATAGCGTTAATTAGTTTAGTTGATTGGCTATCTTCTTCATTGATACCCACCCATGGGCTTGGTCGGTTATTTCAATAAATAACATTTTTATTTAGGTCTTAATCCACTCCCTTATATACACTCTTTGTTTTTACATGTTTTCAGTCCCGTCTATTGTTTACCAAAGTACACTAATACTCAGTCTCCTGGCAACTATATACACATCAAAACTAACGGATTTTTGGATTTCTAGTTAAAGGCGTCCTGCCTTCGTTCTTTTTCATTTCTTGTTCAAACCTTTTCTTCGCTGTGATCTTAGTGCGACCATCAGCCAGTACTTTCCTTGGTTGAAGCTTCAGTATATATAATCGGAACCATCATCTTGCTACACTAATAACGAGATCACCTGGCAATCCCAATTAAAAGACCACCGTTCGCATAATTATAAGGTAAGGTAGAAATTCATTATTTTAAAAACATCCGTAACCCAAATTTTGGGCAACTTCTTCACTCATGAAATTCATGGTGCGCAAATGGTTAGAATTATACACATCAGTAATTTCCTTTCCTCGGATTCCACTCTTCTACTACATACATAAACATATAAAGGTATATTGACTATCAGACCTTGATAATTTCATTTATGTTCATTCATCTATGATAAATCGTGAACTGTTTCTTTTGTCTCCCACAAAGTTATAGCTTTTCTTTGGTAAAATCAATTTAAAACACGAAAATTATTAAATGCATTACATTTAATATACATCGATTTTAGCATGTTTTAAACTAGTTTTATTTGCTCTTTTCTGTATTTATTTATCTCTTATTTTCATTTTAATATTCAGTTTGTTTAGAAATCTTTTTTTTTTCAAACAATTTTGTTATTTTAAACTCTTGGACTATAATAGGTTGCCTTGGTTTATAACGATTTAACCAAAATTGAATTCTATAAATTTCAATGGCTATATCTATATCGAAGGTCAGTTTCTTGTGAATAAACTGAAGGTTAAACCCAATTTAGTCGATCATATAGACCATAGTCCTTTCAACCTGGTACTTATTTTACCAACTTATTTGGGTTTCTTTGGGGGTGTGACTTAGTGCTCAAATCATTGGGATCAGTTTCTGTTTCATGTAGGTAAACTGAGAGGTAAATTTTGGTGGTTTCGTGTTGTAAGGGTTAAAGCTAGGTGCTAAGGATAATGATTAACTAACCAAGAATTTCGTAGGCTTAATTAATAATCAGCTCTTCCATTGACTGTGAACCAGTTTCTTATATACTAAACGAAAACAATCATTTCTTAGGTTATTTCTATGTTTTATTTCAATCTCTCTTCAGCTCTTGTGTTAGAAACTATTCTGTTATATTTCTTTAACTTTTCAATGTCTAAATTTGTTAGCTCGAGCGCTAGGAATAGTCATATCTCTATCAATTCCTGCCTTGCAATTTAAGGCACAAAAAAAAAGTCTAAGGCCACATTGGATAATGTAGTCCTATAAACACTGCTAAATTGGCACAAAGGAAAAAGAAAAGAAACGGGATGGTCGTGGTTAGCATGTCTTTGATCGAGCCTTTCGATCAGTGTTGATCTGTGCTAAACGACGACAGCCACCTGTATTAATTAGGTGCTTGTGCTCACAGGAAGCTGTTTGCTTCATCGATATTGATGGCTTATTTGGTAGCTGTGTTTGTTGTTCTATTGTCGCATAAACACTGCAGTAACCTTGCTACTTTCGCCTTAATTGTTCTTTAGAGGTGTTTAAGCCAGCAGAGGAAGACCTCTACATGTTCGATCGAACTACTTGAAAGAAGGAGCAAAATTTCCCTTAAATCAAGAAAAAATGAACGAACAACGACAACTATTGGGAAATAGCAACCAAAATCTCTCAAATCCATGTAAAAGAAGAAAAAAAGGGGGCGCATTAGATATAACTGTTTGAAAACGGCGGGAATGTCTGAATGATAGGGTTACTAGATGGGGCTTAACATCAATAGCAGGGGGCTTGTTATTCGCGGTGGCTTTTTCGTGAACGCAAAACTTTCCCATATTCAACATAGTCGTTATTAATGTGATTTGTTGCTACATGAGGGATGAAAGTCAATACTGATCTCGGAATTCTGAGTTCAGATTTCGCCTAGATCTGCTTTGCTTTTCATCCCTCCAAGGGTGCCCACTATTGAGTCCTTGGAGAGATGAAGTAAAGTATCAGTCCAAGTACTGCGGTCGATGTAATTGACTTAACGCTCTCTCCTCAAAATAGCTCTCCTTGTACCAATATTTGAAACCATTTTTGGCTTTTCATCCTTTTGGGGTCGATAAAATAAGTACCAGTCGAACTCTAAGGTCCATGTAATCGATTTACTCCCTCCCCTGAAATTACTGGCCTTGTGCCAAAATTTGAAATCATTATTATTATTACAGTAATTAAAATGATTACATACATACATGCCATATTTCATTCAAATACCTCATGTATCTGCTTTTACTCTCAAGTACCCTTCCATATATGCCATAACCCCCACCTACCTACTCACTACAGCCTTCCTTATGTATTACTTCATCTCCCCCTCCTCACCTCTCCCATACCTTGTTCATCAGCCCGTTACAGTCTGATCAATCCCTCCTGTGCCACATCTACCTTTCATCTTACGCCCCCTCCATGCTGATATTTCCTATCAACTGTACCTCCTCTACCCACATTTTCTAACCATCTGTTACTCCCTTCCCCTGACCCACTATCTGTATCGTCTCTTATGCTCACCTTCCTCTACCGTGAGAATTTCCTTTGTAACTCTATCACTACCATCCTTATCTCCTTTCCAGTTACTCCCACCCACTCCTATATAATGTGGGTAAGCCAGGTATTCCCTGTACCGCAAAACACCTATGCTTGTCCCTCTATCAGTCTTTAGTCTTTCAACACTTGGTATAAAGCTATCTTCCTGCCTGCCACTTTGTAACAGGAGCTTTTTCCTTTCTCCCTCTTCTCTTTCTGTCTTGCCAGTTACTTGGCAATCTCACTGGTGCTGGTGACATGAAAAAGTATCTAGTACAGACTGTAATATGGTTGGCATGAGGAAGGGTATCCAGTTGCAGAAACCATGCCAAAGCTGACACAGGAGCTCAGCGCAGCCCTGTGGCTCACTAGATCCTGTCAACCCATCTAACCCATACCAGCATGGATCAGCATGTTTTCCATGGAAGACTGGAAATGAACAACAACACTTGTGTGATGGTGATGCTCATTTACAACCATCATGTGATGTTAAGACAAGTGTATGCACACACACACACACACACGATATAATTTATTGTTTAACCTTCTCCGTCCATACTGACATGAGTCAGACAATTTGGCAAGTCTGGAGACTGCACCAAGCTTTATTGTCTGCTTTGGCATGGTTTCTTTGGCTGGATGCCCTTCCTGACGCCAATCACTTGACAGAATGTACTGAATGCTTTTTATAAAACACCAACATCACCTAGGTCACCAAGTAATGTGCAAGACAGGAGCCCCTCAGTTTGTTCTGGGGAAGGTGGTTTTGTGCCAGTTGATGAGAAGTTAAAGTACGAACAGAGGGAGAGAAACAGTTGAGATACATGGCTACTTAAGTTGGAGTGAGATAAGACTATGAAGATGTGACAGGGTGTATGCCCAAGTTACGAGGAAGTGTATATAGTGAAGTAGATCAGGGTTT
>NC_069001.1:8238229-8243747 GCF_001194135.2 Octopus bimaculoides | reverse complement strand
GAAAGGAGAGTGGGAGATGGAAGCGAATGTAGTGAGTGGAAATAGGTAGAGGGAGGGTTTAAGAAGATATTTTGTTGGGTGGAGAGTTGACAGGGACACATTGTGTGCAGGTAGGTTAATGAGGAAGAGTGGGAGATAGAGGGGAAGGAAATACAGTGAATGATGAACACAGGTGGAGGAGGGGTGTGTGGAATGCATGGGAGAGGTTTGTCAGGGACAGGTTTGTGGGGGCATGAACATAAAGGGCACATTTAGAGATTGGCACTTCATATACATCACAGACCATACCAGCACAATTTGCGAGTGGATTTGGTAGATGGAAACTGAAAGAAGCCCATCGTGTGTGTATACATATATATATATATATATATATATATATATATATATATACATACAACAAGTAAAAGAGAGTAAGTGTATTGATTTTTTTTCCTTTTATTTTTATTATTTTTTTTTTTGTCTTTTGTAGGTTTAGTGATCTGTCATCCTGCAACTAAATGAATAAACCACCGGTGCCATACTTGGAGTCTACATTCCATATACACCAACGCTATGAAGACACGGCGTTGCTAATTTTCCAGCAAATCCAGAAGAAGAAGAGGTCAAATTATTCCCAGTTTTCAAACAAACCATTCCCGTCAACATCCAACTTCATTCAGGTGGATCACTATGGCAACAGTGGAGTGGTGGCAAAAAAGGATGTGTCACAACCGATCGAAACATTGTTACCAGACAAGATAAAATAGCTTCGAAAACATGCACAATACTCTAAAGCTCATGACAGCCAGAGAACGCCTTCTACTTTGTCAAGCTTTACTTTAAGGTATTGAGCAAGAATAAGATGGGTGGGGGAAATATGATAGGGACAAAATTGAGGACGACAAGTTGATTAATGACTTTTGGATGGGTTACATAGATATACATTTATATATATGCTGCTTTTTGAGGCATGGAGATTCTGCCTTATTTCAATGCTAATAGTAAGCCTGTTGCTTTTGTGTGGTACTTGCTTGAAACTAGTGGAGATGCACCAAAATGTAGGGTAGGACATAGCGCTTGTGTAGTGAAACCAAGCAACACAGAGGCACCTAATAACAATGGACAGCTTTATCTAATCGGTGGTGCCAATCCAGATAACACATTCTCTGATAATCCAATTCTAGACTTGAACTCTTGGCAATGGGGTTACAAAGAGTTCACCGGATTCATGCCCCGCTATGAACAGTCACTGTTTTCCACTCGGAATAATTCCAGCTCTATCTATATCTTTGGTGGAGCAAACCAAACTGACACTCTCAATGACATCCAATACTTGGATACCGATGCCAACAAATGGCTGACGCTAACCCCCAAAGGGGACATACCAGTTCCCAGGACCCACCACTCTACCACCTCTGTTGATGACCAGTTTGTCATCTTTGGTGGTGGAGCACAAGGCACAAGCCCAGTGCTAGATGCTAAGGTGCACTCCTTCAGTGTGTCCACATCCACCTGGTTCACACTGGATATCAAGGGACCAGCACCAAAACCTCGTCTTGGACATGTCTCAGTTAGTATTGACAAGAAAGTCTACATCCATGGAGGACTGTGTGAGGACAAGTTCTTTGATGACTTCCATGTTTTGGATCTGGAGACGGAGTCATGGCAACAGCTGGAGGTATCAGGTCAACATCCTTCTGCTCGTGCTGCTCACGGTGCTGTTGCCAATGGTGATAACATCTACATCTTTGGAGGAATGTCTGTAGATGGTGCACTCAATGATTTTTACCAAGTGGACACAGGTGAGTGATTGCCCATCTCTACATTATTTCCATCACAACCACCATAACATCTCCTTCTCTACTTACACCATCATAACCACTACTGACACTACCATATTATCTACCAACACCACAACCATTATCTACACTACTATAAACCACCACCACTAACTACTGTTACAACTACATTTAACACCACTGTAACCATACCTATACCACCACATCACTGCTACTACAACCCCTACTTACACCACCATGACAACTGCCAACACTACCATACTACAACTACTACCACCACAACTTCTGTCTATGCCACTACAATCACTACTGCCACCACTACATCCACTACCTGCACTACTATCACTACCACCACACCACTATTACTACTACTAAAGGTGACAAGCTGGCAGAATCATTAGCACGCCAGGTGATATGCTTAGTGGTATTTCGCCTGTCGCTACATTTTGAGTTCAAATTCCACCGAGGTCAACTTTGCCTTTCATCCTTTCGGGGTCGATAAATTAAGTACCAGTGAAATTCTGGGGTCTATGTAATCGACTAGTCTCCCTCGTTGCAAAAAACTTCAGGCCTTGTGCCAATAATAGAAAGGACTATTACAACTACTATCCCCACAACCACAACCACTATTTACACCACCATAACCATCACAACATTACTACTACTACTACTTACACCACTACTACTACTACTACTTACACCACTACTACCACTACTACTGCTGCTACTACTACTACTACCACCACAATCACTGCTCACATCATCACACCACTACTACTACTACCACCACAACCACTGCTCACATCATCACACCACCACTACTACTACCACCACCACCATCACTACTATTATTATTACTACTACCGCTACCACCACTACTACTACCACTGCCACCACCACCACTGCTCACATTATCACACCACTACTACTACCACCTTCTACAACACCTATACCACCTTCCAATTTATTGTGTTTTATCTCTATAGTTTCACTGATTTCTACCCGAATTGCCGTTGATGCACCAGCACCAAGACCGCGTCTAGACTTTGCCATGACCATCACTGAAATAACTTTAGATCAGCCACAATCACAAAAAAGTGGTTCAGATGTTGAGAACTTGGAACCCTCGGAAGACCCTGAGGAATCCACCGAGGAAGAGCTTCAGGCTTCCAATGGTATTGTCTCTCCACTTCCTGTTTTACCCTTTCTGTTATTTGTCTGTGTTGTTGCTGATGCTGTTGTTGTTGTTGTTGTGTTTCCATTTGGCTCTGTTACAGCATGTCTTTGTCACAAAAGTTATTTGTTACTTTCACTCACACACACACACACACACACTCTAAGTTATGTGCACATTGGAGTCAACGAGGGAGAGAATGACTGTCACTCAATACAGAGAAATAGCAGTCGAATCTCCCTCAAATCTTACTCTACCCTCTTAGAAAAAAGAAAATTCACCAGATAATATAGCCTTCAATGCACAGTGTTTACAAGGAAAATGTGATGGCTATATCTGGAAAGATAACAGTTTTTTCTCTATCCAGCTGGTTTTGGTGATATATGACAACACACTCACAAATCTCTGAGCACTTACTAGTTTGTGCACACTCATGAGTCTTCTCTCTCACTTCTCTTCTCTGTGTGTATGTGTGAGGTCTGATCAAAAAGTATCGAGACTGGTGCTATAAAAAGAAAACTACAACACATCAATTCAGTATTTAATCTCCTTAGAAGTAGTCTACTTCTCAAATCACACACTTTATCCAGCATCGTTTCTATTGATCGAAGCATTCCTGGAACTCTTTTGGATTAGCAAGCAGCTGCCTTGTTGCATTCTCTTAGATTTCCTTGATGTCCTGAAATCTCGTTCCTTTCAAGCAGGATTTCATTTTTTGCCTTGGTTTTGGGGTCATAGCTATAGACCCACAATTTGACATCTGTTATGACTGTTTTCAAAAGGTTTTCATCTTCCTCAACACAATCAAGGAGATCCTGTACAGCAGAAACCTGATCTTCTTTTTGAGATGACCTACACTCTACAGACATTGAGCACTGTCATAAACAACGGAACTGTTTGAGAACATTATAACTTAGTGTACATGCACAACAAAGTTCAAGGTCAGTTTGTACCAAACAACTTCACTCTGCCTACTTTAGCTCCATTACCATAGCAACAGTACTAGTAGTCTTTGATCAGGCCTTGTGTATATATATCAGTAAAAAGTAAGCAATGTTTTGAATCATGAAGAATTTTTGCAGAGTTTTGAATTTTTTTTAAACATTTTTTTCCTATTGTCTGATAATACAGACAGACTTGCCCAAATGCATCAATAAATTAACATTGATATTTTTTTCACCATTGTTAGCTAAGGTCAGCTCAGATTGAAAAAGCTATTGATCAAAAACATTCCGGTCATGACCATCTGGTTGTTTTTCTCTTTTGTTTTTTTTGTCTTTCAGACATAATGTATCTAGGTCTGCATTTACCCATGATCTTCCTTTATTTTTAAATGGTAGGGTGTGGTTTGAGAGTGATTTGGCTACAATTTCTAGCATCGTTGAGGTCTCTTCATTAACAGTAATGCTTGTTGTGTTGTTGTATGTGGAAATAGTGAAGCAGTTAGTAGAAATAATGAGGGTGGAAGTAGCAGTAGTAGTAGTAATAGTAGTTCCCAGTGCCATACTTATTCTTTCAAGTACTTCCTACACAATACTATTTCTGAATGAATGCTCTCTCTCTTTTTTTCTACCTCTCACCATCTCTCGCGTGTGTTTGTCAAAATTCAAAAGACAATTCCAAGTGGTTTGCCATTCTTCAATTAAGAAGCTTTCATCTCCCTCTTATAAAAATGTTTACACTTGACATTTAAAACTAATATGAAATGGAAGCATACATGCTTGTTACCTCATCTCTTCATCTTCTTCCACTTTCTGTCGCATTCTTTGTTTCATAATCTTTTCTCTCCAGAACCGCCACCTTCTGAAACCCTCCCTCTTTTTTTTTTTTCTAATTTCTGGCTGTAATTAACCTACTGATAATATCCATGTCACCAGTCTTGGAGGGCCATTATCATGTTGCCTCCTTCCACCTCGTTTCCCTTACTAAAAACAAAAAGGTGAAGGTTCAGTGGTTTACATCTCTTTGCACTAGCATTGTGTTGTGCCTGTGATCAAGAAACTTAACATGCTCTAATGGCCCAGTTCTCTTAGCTGTAAATAAGTTAAGCAGAATAGTGGGAGCACTGTAAATTTGATAAGTGTTCTGTTGGCTCGATGTATTGAGTTCAAATCTTGTTGGGATTATAACTTTTAGTGGGAAGGCTTTAGACAAACTGCTCCTGCAACACTTCTGGAAGGTCTCTTTGTTTAAGTTGATGAATGCTGCCATAATCCCTGCCTTTAGTTCATCTTTGATATTACAAGGAGTTTTGTTGGACTTTCGCTCAACTGCAACCCACACATAATAATCAAGGGGGTTGCAGTCTGGGGAGTTAGGTGACCAGATGTTAGCGGGTGATGTGGCTGCAGAAATTGTCTGACAGCCATGATTGGGTTCTGCTGCATGTGTGGCATGGTGCTGAGTCATGTTGCCAGACACAGGGTCTTTCAGCAGCCTCCCTCTTGACCCAGAGCAGCTCTACCTCCTCCAGGCACTTGATGTAGGCCTTTGTGTTGAATCTAAGGCCATGTGGGAAGATGAATGGAGGCATAATGTTGCCATCATTAGTGATCACTCCAAACAT
>NC_069001.1:8202744-8236969 GCF_001194135.2 Octopus bimaculoides | reverse complement strand
AGGAGTTTTGTTGGACTTTCGCTCAACTGCAACCCACACATAATAATCAAGGGGGTTGCAGTCTGGGGAGTTAGGTGACCAGATGTTAGCGGGTGATGTGGCTGCAGAAATTGTCTGACAGCCATGATTGGGTTCTGCTGCATGTGTGGCATGGTGCTGAGTCATGTTGCCAGACACAGGGTCTTTCAGCAGCCTCCCTCTTGACCCAGAGCAGCTCTACCTCCTCCAGGCACTTGATGTAGGCCTTTGTGTTGAATCTAAGGCCATGTGGGAAGATGAATGGAGGCATAATGTTGCCATCATTAGTGATCACTCCAAACATTATGATGCTGACTGAATATTTGATTTTTATCACTTTCGGAACATGTTAAGCCAACGGTTGTTCTGTGTGTTCACCATCTGATCTGGGTAGAACTCAATGCTTTGGTTTTTCTCAGTATTTCCTTGGATACAACCATCCCTTCACGAGATTAACATATCCTCTAATTAAATTTACATATATATATATATATAATATATATATGTGTTTATGTGTGTGTGTGGCGTGTATATATATGTATGTGTATATATATATATATATATATATATATATGCTCAACATAGTGTATGTTGAGAATTTGTGGTGCTAATGCACTTCTATATTTTAGAATATCTCCTACTTATTTGACTATATAATGATTGACATTCATAAAATGCCTTCCTCTCTGAGTTTTCTTTTCTGTCTTTTATTGTAGGGTGTGAATCTGTAGAAAACGTGGAGTGCAGTTCGAGGGAGACATACACAGTTTGTCTCATCCATGGCGGTATGGATACAGAAGGTGGAATCTTTAACGACACCCTTGTCATCTTTCTTTCTTGAACTCTTATACAGTTTCTTTTTTTCCTTTTTTAGTATTTTATTCTCATGCCTCAATTGATCAAAATTTCTCTTTTAAAATTTCAACTTTTATTCTTTCTTGACTTCTCTTTTCAAACTCTTATCTTTACTAGTGCAATCTCTTATGTTACACTAATACAGCCCCTTAAATCCTATTAATAGAGTTTTTTTAACTCTCTTCCTATATACTTCCAATCTTTAACCAAACAGTATCCTAAATTTCCACAAATAAATGCAACCACTCAACTTCACCAATGTAGATCCTACAGTGCAGTCCCCTAAAATCCCACCAATACAAACCCCTAAATTCCACAAATACATTTATTTTAAATCAATCTTTTTTACCTTCCCTTATTGTTTCTTTAATATATTTTTTACTTGAAAGTGTTATGTATACATGTGGCTGCATGTTTGAACATGTCTGTGTGTATATGTTTTTTGTTATTTCTCTTTCAACATTACGTAACAGTCCCTTTTACTACCATATTAGTTTTAACATCTCCTTATTTACTAAGTATTAGCCTTAGTACATCAATATTGACCACCCCTTAGTCTTAAAACCTCCCTTTTAACCCAAACTTTGCCTGAAGACTTCCCTGTTGGCTTTGTCCTTATAGACTTTCCTTTCTTTCTGCAACTCTCTGCTAATCTAATGTGGATCAACAAATTCACATCCATTCATATCTTAAATCACAACAGTTGCTCAATAAATACAAATTTGTTAATCTAATAACCCCAAACAGTTGCTCAACCACTCAGCATCTTTTGATTTATTAATCTACTACTGTTGATTAACAAATTCACATCTGTTGATCTATTATTAATATACAATAATTTCTCAACAGATCTACAACTGTTAATTCATTAATTGACTATTTAATTTCTCGTTATTTCTGACTACTTTTAGTTCCCTTCTCACCAAATTCTCAGACATCTTAGCTTTCACCAAGAGATCAATTAAATTAAATGGGGATAATCCCATCTTACAGCCACCACTACACCACCACACCACACCACAACTACCATCACATAATACTCATCATTCACCCGCTCACTTGCTCCTCTCCTATTCAACTGACCATTATAATTCCAGTTAATCTAACATCACAAACATATCCTCTCTCACTTAATCTTGCCTCCCACCTATCTCATACAATTATAACATATCTGTGTTTTTTTTTTATCTATTTAATTATGCATTCAAGCACTTTTAGTAATAATAACATCATGTACTGTAATAATATATTCAAAACACACTCTACACGGTCAACACCCTGTACTGTGAACATCCCTAACATCTTCAGCAGAAAATCATGCCACTCATATTTTACACAGTTGTCACCCAATGAAACAACACAACCTGCACAGCACATACTTTGCATAATGACCATTCAACACTAAAACACAGTATCTCTCACAACATATACAAAATACAGCTGTTATGTAACAAAATATTGGAACACACATTGTACATATTTATTCTACACAACAAACAGATATAACAAGAAAGCGACACTTGAAACAACAAACAATCCCCACAACAAAATAAAATGCACTGTACAAACACAGTTCCTTACTTCAAAAAGACAAAGCTGCACATGCATATGAAACAAAGAGATGCACCTAGTAATGCAGTAGAATCTCGCATGAAACTGTTGAAAAGTACTGATAGTAATAATAATAATGATTCTAACATAGGCACAAAGCTATAAAGGTTTTGTTGTGGAAGATGTGATAATTTGAACTGAGTTTAGTACTTAACTGGTATTTTATTTTATCTAATAGGGTTGACAAATTGGTAGAGTGGTTTGAATGTCAGATAGACTGCTTTGTGCTATTTGTTCCACCTCTCTATATTCTGAGTTCAAACCCCACTGTGGTCAATTTTGTTTTTCATCATTATACTGTTGATAATGAAGCGCCATCAAGAGTGGGGAGTTAGTGGAATTGTTAGAGTGCTAGGCAAGATACCTTGTTGTGTGAGTTTTTTTTGCCTTCTGACAGTAACACACACCTTCAACAATGGCGTATTGACCAAACTGTATTATTTGCTCTTTACCTTTACCTTTCCCATAGACAATATCAGTGGTGTAGAGAAAGGGAGACTTGCATGTATGGACAACTGCTGGTCTTTCTACAACAAAGAAACCTTGCCTGAGCCTGCATCTGGGAGAGAAAATTCCCCAGTGAAAATTTATAGTCTCATTAAACATAGGAAGATTCTGGGATGTATTTTATTGAGTCTGCAAGAACAAAAGACAAAGTTATCCTTCACAGTATATGAAGTCAGAACATTAAAAAACAACAACCAAATAACCGCAAGGCATTTTCTGACAGTCTACTGATTCTACTTTTATAACAACAGTAATAAAACTGTATATTTTTAAGATCATCCTGTAAAACAGAGTTTATCTTCGTTACAGGTAGGATTGTTTGAGCGTTGGACAAAATACTTTAGTTATCTCCCTTGGTTATGTTTTCTTTTTACATTCTGAGTTCAAATCTTATTCAGTCAGTTTTGGCTTTCATCTCCCCTTTGTTCCAATTAGGCTAGCGTTAACCAATAAAAGTTAGTAGTCAACATAATAAGCACCAGTTAGCTATATACTGGGTTTAAATCAACTGCCTATAATGTCTCCCCTCACATTGCTAGATCTTGCAACAAAGTTAACTCAATATTATTCCATTGGAAGACCTGTTTGAGCAACAGACAAAATTCCCTGCAGTATTTAGTTATATCCCATAATACCTTGAATTATTTCATCTCTCTGGGGTCAGATAAGATAAATGCCAGGTGTCGATTTTATTGATTATATGGCTAATTTTTGGACTTTGTCAATGATAGAAATTATTATCATATAATATAATATAGACATTAAATATTTTATTGTTTGGTGGTTGAGGAAATAAATACCAATGTAGGCTGGAGTTGATTTATTTGACTATATTAAAAATTATGACTTTGCAAAATTGGTAGAATATCAGAAAAGATGCCTAGTTATATTTAGTTACAGCTCTATAGTTATGTGTTCAAATCCTTTCTTTCCTCAAGGGCAGATAAAATAGAGAACCAGTCAAGTGCTGGGGTGTAAGTATGAACTATCCTTCCTCTCAAGGTTGCTAGCCTTGTGCCTAGAACAGAATTCATTATTGTAATAGTAGTAGTAGTAGTAGAAGTAGTAATAAGAACCCTCCTATGGGCAACTTTACCTTTCATCCTTTTCCCGGTTAGATAAAAGTTAAACACAAGACATTATCGTCTGCACATTACACCTCCACCCTAAATTTTTCTGGTTTTGTGCCAATGTTAGAAATTGTTATTACTAATGGTAATGAAAAGACAGAAATCTAGAACTAAATGTCTTAGTGTTTAATTTTACTTCTTCTTTACATCTGGCTTCAAATCCTGACAGAGTTGACTCTGCCTTTCATCCTTGAGAGGTCAACAAGAAATATATTGAGGGAAAAAAAAAAGAATGAACACAAAAGATAAGAATTGGAGACAATTCAAATTGACTAATATCTCCTCTCCCTACACATGAGTGGCCTCATGCCAATCACTTACAGAAAGCAAATTTTGTGTAAACCAATCCAGTTTGTGAATTTCCATTTATAGAAATCTCATTTTAGACACTGAATGGAAAGTCACATTGTAATATATCAAAATGTATTGTTAAAGCTTTAATGGATATACTTGGTTCATATATATTTGTGTGTGTCTATGTGTACACACTAACATATACATATATCTACATATGAATATATACATGTCTATATATACACGTACACAAGCACATACACCCTGTCTCTGTCTGTCTCTCTCTTTCTCCCTCTCACTCACACACACATATATTTAATTCTTTACAATTTCTCTGTAAATGTATAATTGTATAAAAATTATAACTGTAAATAGTTTTGCTAATATTTCTTACACTTTGTATTTTACATTTAGACATGTCTTGTCAAACTTGTGGCAGCAAACTTTGGAGCTCAACTAGCTTGAATTCTATTTTTGTGTGTATGTGTGTGTGAGCATTTTCTTGTCTTTAAAGATTTACATTAGCCCCTCTAACTTCTATTATTAGTAAATACAATGGCTGATTACAGTCTGAGTTCAAATTCTATTAAGGTCAACTTTACTTTCATCAATCCTGGATCAATTTAATAATATACCAGTCAAGTACTTGTGTTGATGATGTCTCTCCCTTCTGAATTACTGGCTCTGTACCTAAATTTTTTTAAATGTTATTAAAGAACGATTGATTGTTAGAATCATTAGTGCTTTGGACATAATTCCTTTCAGTATTTCTGGCCCTCGTATCTTAATTAGAACCTGTTATTAATATTGTTCAAATTTCTTCCATTGAATAGGATTAAGAATTATTCACTTCCTTACCTTGATTGGGAACCACAAAGGTTCTAGCTAATAGCCTTTTATTAAAACTCTGGGCCATTTAAGCCAATGAGGGAACCTCTGCAGAGTTGCTTGACCTACTAGAAATAGCAGCAAAATTTCCCTCAAATCAGGACAGTGAAGCTGGAACGTTTTTGATTATAAATTTGCTCAGTCAGAGTTGACTTGAGGTCTAACATCATCAACAAAAACAATTAGGGCACAAGATGATGTCAAGACAAAGAATAGTCAAAAAGCACCTCCTTTCCTTCCTTCTTTCCTTACTTCCTACCTTCCTTTCCCACCCCAGTGTTCTCCCCCTAACTCTATCAGACAGAGTTAAACAGAAGACAACGACTGACCCCTTGATAGATAGGCGAGGGAGATTCTCATGTTTTCTAGCAATGACCCTTAACATTCGGTATGGAAACCCTATACTGGCAGAAAATCAAAAAGAAAAAAAAAAAAAAAAGGAAAATATGTGACATGCATTAATTCCTACAAATTTCTGGTGTCATTTGAACCTGTTTCTCCCAGTTTTGATCCTAATTTTAATTTTTACAAAGAGAATAAATAAATAAATAAATGTAAACAAGTATTTTAAAATATGTCTGTAAATATCATTGCAGCAGTAAACATTTTTCTATAAATTTTTTTTAATTTTAATTCTTTTGCTAAAGTCTTTGGAATAATTTTTTAGACTTTTATCATACATTCCTATCATCATATATCATTATTATTATTATTATTATTATTATTATCATGTAAGGCAGCGAGCTGGCAGCATCAGCATCGTTAGGGCAATGGACAAAATGCTTAGCAGCATTTCTTTTGACTCTTTACGTTCTGAGTTCAAATGTCACCAAGGTTGACTTTGCCTTTCATCCTTTCAGGGTCGATAAAATAAGTACCAGTTGAGCACTGGGGTCAATGGAACTGACCAACCCCCTTCCTCCCAAAATTTCAGGCCTTGTGCCTATAGTAGAAAGGATTATTAAGGTGGTAAAAGCAGAATTGTCACAGAGTTGAACAAAAATGGCTTGTGGTATTTAGTTATGGCTCTTTACATTCTGAGTTCAAATCCCACTGAAACCAATTTTACCTTTTCATCCTTCTTGGGTTGAAAAATAAAGTACCAGTTAGTGGTGTCAGTGTAATCAATTAACTCCCTCCCTCCCTCCCTTTGTACCTTACAAACAATTATCAACATTATGGTGGTGACGAAGGTGGTAAGCTGGCAGAATCGTTAACATGTTGGACGCAATTCTTTAAAAGCATTTCATCCACCTTTACGTTCTGAGTTCAAATTCCGCTGGGGTTGACTTTACCTTTCATCCTTTTGGGGGTCGATAAAACAAGTACCAGTTGAGTACTGGGGTCGATGTAATTGACTTACCCCTCCCCTGAAATTGCTGGCCTTGTGCCAAAATGTGAATCCAATATTAAGGTGGTGATGGGAGAATTGTTAGAGTATTGTACAAAATACTTTGCATTATTTTACATCCCTTTACATTCTGGGTTCAAATCACACCAAAGTTGATGTAGCTTTTTATCCTTCCAGGATTGATAAAATAAAGTACCAATCAAATTTTGGGGTCGATTTAATTGACTGTTCCTTCCCTTCAATATGTTAGGTTTTGTGCCCACGTAAGAAACCATTATTATTATTATTATTATTATTATTATCATTGTTGTTGTTATGCTTTATTGAATAATAAAAAATGTTTTGGAAATAATTTGACTTTTTTGTTTTTCAACTTGTGCTGTTTTTTTCATCCACCTCTCTTACTCATAACATAGAGATGTTTACCTTTTTTCTACACTTCTGGTCCAGACCATTCCACTGCAAGACTAATGATAACAGTAGTCATTGCCTGGAGGAATTGATTCACATCATCTTTGGTTGTTGCTTCAAAGATGTAGTCACCATCTTTATCAGTCTGTCATCACTTTTCCTCCTTGATATTTTGAGGTTACTTTACCCAACAGCGTTCTGGGACTTGTGACAGGAGGTTCCATAAACTGTGGGTTGACTTGCCTGGCTCCTTCTACACCTTGCTAGGATCAGTTCCTAATGAGTTCCAGTGATACTTGTGCCATCTTCATACATTTCATCTTGGCCTGATACATCTTCAGGCTACACAGATTCTTAATGTTTAATTATTCATTTCACACGATAGTTCAATAAATGTAATTTATTCAGTTCAAGGGCTACTGATATCAAATGTAAGATAATTTGACCAGATTTTGCAATTAATGCCATTTAAATCAGTTGCTTGCATACCCTATTAGACCATACTGTTAAGGTTGCCAATTTGAAATTCATTAATTAACAACCAATACAATGTGACATCTCTAAATCATTGGAACCAATGCTATCTTTACCAATATTTAAGAGTTTATGTGCTGTTGACAGGAATCCATCATAATTGTTTTAACAGACATTTGAATGATGCGTGAAACTAAACGCATGTTATTCTTTTGATCTCCATTTACTTCTCAATTTATAACTGTAGCGGGCTGGATAAAAGATATGATATCAGGTCGATATGATGTAGCCCACTACTGAATGTAGCATGTAGATGTAACACTTCAAGGTTCTCGCGTTGAAGTAACCAGTAAACATCAAAAAATCAAGACCAAGAAGGAAGAAATATTATTTACATGTGTTTATTTGTTTGCCCAACAGGTAGTTAAAGAGACAGTAGCTCTTCTAGTGATAGTGACAAGGTTGGCTCAATGGTTAGTAGTGTAGAAAAAGGTTGTCTGTCAGTAGAGAGTGAAAGAGTAAGGAATGCACGGTGCTGACTAGAAAGGATAGAGGTGGCATCATCTTTCTTGTGGCCGAGGAAAGTGCTGCTCTTGGTCATGGCTGACAGAAAAGTGTTGCTCCTTGGTCTGACTGACACAAAAGAGGAAGAGATCGGAAATTCTCTCTGTTATATAGATTATGGTCAGTAATGTAGTTCAAACCCTAAACAAAGGACTGACCTTTCCTTGACCAGCACAGATCGTAGGGGGTCGAGTGTTTCCTCATCCATTATCTGGTGTGGAGGGGATTTCCCGCTCGTTTTGACAAGCAACAAGCGGGTGGATTTGGTTTCAAATCTCAGGCAGGGTCAAGCTAGATCCCTACAATAACCATATAACATTTTCACTTAAGTTGTTACAATATTACAAATATTATGTTGTGGAAATTTACTTTATAATAAAGTTGAGATTTATAATGAAATAACTAAAATAATAAATAATAAGCAACAGCTTCGTTTTAATGACAGCTAGATGTGACATCTCTTTTTTTCAAGAGTAGTCTTCACAAATTTCTAAATTTCTCATCCACTTCTGACAGTTTTAATTATCTCTCCCTGATTCTTACAGGGACCTTGGTACACGAGTACCAAGGAAGGACACTTTGGGTGACGAAGTCAGAGGTATACCATTTTACCACGTTTAAAAAGAAATGTATCTGAAGATGCGATGGTCACGACAAGAATGCTTTTAATCATATTCTGCTGAAGGAGAACTGACCTCAGGTTAAACAAACAAATTATTTGTACCAAAGAAGACGGCTGTAGTATACTGTAAAATAAAAAAAATCATCCATAGTAGCCAAACTAATACAAAACACCATAAGAACATTATTACAATTACGTAATACTTTATTAATGCAGTAGTCACTCGTCGTGCTAGAAATAGCAGCCAGATTCTCTAAAACCACGCCCCTATCTTCTTAAAGTAAATTATACAATTTAGTTGAAAACCATTTATAATTTTCTGCTCCGAAAAATTCGATGTTTCTAGAGAGATATTCAGAACAAGTATCTGATATAGAAATTTAAAAATTACAAAGAATGTCACATGGACATTTACACAGAGGTAACGATAGAACTTCGTTTATCACACTGGTAGTGATTATTCGCTCCTACACTGATTTTGTAAGTCCCAGTAACTAATAGATTTTTAAATATTAATTACGTTTTTTACTAGCTTTTTCCTTTTTGCTCAAGGCATATACAATTTCATTTGCACCACACGTTTCTAAAACTACCAAATCAAAATATGTATGCTCCTGGAAGCTTGTTAACGGTAATATAATTAGATTCTACTAATTGTGAAAAAAAATTTCCTATTTTTAGACGTTCATTTAGAAAATCTTCATCGAAGTGTTGGACAAACACGTTCTTTGCAATATTAACCCTTTAAGACCGGGTGTGGCTTATTGACACACTGCTAAATTCTGAAGACGGCTGTGGTATATAAGCCACGTTTGCATTATAAGTTATTTGATTGATTATCATCTATCCCCCCCACCCTTTTTTTGCGTCTCGCATGAAAAAACTTGCTATTTATACCCGACTTCAAAGGGTTAATACATTTTGATATGATGAGACATCACTTTGGTAACAGTTTTATTTTCATATATACTTTTACACAGGCCTACTAAATGATCACAAGCATTAAACGAAGAAAGACTATATTCATAGACAAGTTCGCGTTCATCAAAAAAATTATTAACTAGAATTACTTTAATTGGAAATGACTTATGTTTTTTGTTTGGCAATAATAGCATAACAATATTGTCAAGAGGTTACGTCTACAAGCTGCAGTGCGTTAACCTGTCGTTTCGTTTCAAAAATTTTAAGCAGCGTCAGTTATACAATAATGACATGTAATTTGCATTTCTGGATACCCTTAAAAAGACTGAAGAGTCATGGTTGGGAGGCTTTTGATCGTATTGACTGCGCAATCAAGGTTTATCTGGGGCTAAACATTTGCAAAAGCGTCTTTAAAACAATTTCCCCACATTAAAAAACACATGCATGCAGAAATAGCTACACCGTCAATGGCCGTATTTACCCTCCTAAACACTACTGCTAGGCACACCACCAATAATAAAATGCAGAGGAACAGCAACTTTCAGGCTCTGATGGAGTACACCTTGCGTTCCTCTGCTGAGGATATCGACAGAATCTACAGAGATGAAAAAATAGACTGGGCAGTGTGCAACATGTCCAGGGTGTCACACAGCACTCCATACAATGAATCACTTAGTCGGCGTGTAAATTACTCCAGTGTCGCATGTTTCAGTTTTGTGAACGCTTCACTTTCCGCCATAACAAATCCGCTTTTTTTACATACCCACTGAAGTTTTACAACTTCATAAAATTTTCACTGTGTTAAAAAGTTCAATAATTTATTCGTTTCTATATTTTTTGTAAATGCTTAAGAAAAACGGTGACGCATGAACGACTTGTCGAGTGAAATTTGAGCTGTAAAGTGTCAATGGAAATTTTGCATCACTTCTAACATTTCAGCCTAGGAATTACATACCATAGGCTACTCCTGTAGTACTGACCTAGGGCTAAACAACAACGATCAGTTTATGTCACAGACCACCTGAACACCATTAGCCAATGAGAAACGACTTAACCGGTGTACACGGTGTCTCGATCAATTCTTTTCATTTCATTTCCTACCAGAACCCTGGAAGCTGTGCAGTTGATCAGCTTCAAATGACTGTTATACTTGTATACATGGTAATCAGTCAGATGTTAGGTTCATATAAAGATCTAACGCAAAACATTATGCTATTGTCTCCTGTGGGGATTTGTCATAAGATGAAATTTTAACGACATTGTGGGGTTTCATTTTGACCTTCTCACAATCCCACTCCATTGACATGTAAGTAATGTATACATATATAATAGTTGATTATTTATTTCATATTCTTATTCTATTTACGACTCGATTATTTAATCAAGTTGTAAACAGCTTTTATTGTTAATGTTTTTTTTTTATGATGAAAAGGCGTGATTTATATGAAATTACCTTCTGTGTCGATGTGAGGACATTGTTGGGTATGTGAGAGTGGAAGGAGGCCGCGGAAGAAAATTTACTTTGACGCAGTGCTACGATCAGCTTGGCTCGATTATAGAATGTTTTGCTTTCGTTTGTATATACGACTTTAATTATTATCCTCGAGTTTTAGTCTAAGCGTAAAAGAACGTACCTTTGCACCACATAAGGTACGGTGAAAGGTCAGCGTTAAGAAGTTTGAAAAACATTGGTTTTTAGGAGGAAAAAATGCGAATGTTTCAGAATGTGAGATATTATAAAATGACGAAAATACCGAAGAAACAAACATTTCATTTTAATCGTGACAGCCATTCCGACAATCTTTCGAATGTCAAAATGAATGATGGCCAAAATTCCTTCAGAATCGTAATTCTTGTTTGAAACACGGATACTGAAAATCGTAAGAAAGTGGGCATATAATTATGTATCCTTTTCCTTCCTCACGATGTAAGGGGTAGCTAATCCTAAACCCGCCGAATTTTAAAATTTGATACCATATCCTTTATTTCAGTTAGAGGATTGGCCACTTCACATGCAGTTTTTCGTTGGAAAATAAGCCGGAAGTGACGATAGTGATATATGAAAATTTCAAAGAGCACGTTTGGCAATTAATCGAAATAAGTTTCCGACTTCTCAAGATTTGTTTGTTAGTATGTATGTGTGTGGAATGTAGATAACAAAAACAATGTCGTATTTTAAACTTGAGAAAAGCCTTGCATATTTATAATGTAGGAGTTATGTATGTATGTATGAATTTTGTGCATATACATACATAACTCGCACATTATAAATATCCAAGGCTTTTTGCCAAGTTTAAAATGCGACATTTTGTTATTTACATTCTACACACAAAGGCATTCCTTCGTTACTGTTGCCCATACGGCATACAAAAATAGTATGTATATGTATGTGTGTAGAAAATGCTGTATTAGTGATATTTCATGTTTACAGTTGACAACACGTGCTGTCACGCACACGGAAAGTAACGAGCGAATCTTGACAAGTCTGAGACTTGACAACACGTGCTCTCAAGCACACGGAAAGTAACGGGCGAACCTTGACAAGCCTGAGACTTATTCTGATTGATTGCCGTACGTCTGATATCTGATGGGTGCACTTACTATGTGGGTCTCGGCAACTTATATGTATTCATCAAATTGCCAAGCGTTCACTCAATTCTATTGATCCAAATGATGACAAAATCCATAGACATTAGAAGGGCGATGGATGTTAGCCAAAGGGAAACTTAGGTGAAAATTAGAAACTAGTGATGATTTATTTTCACCATATCTTCATGAGCATTAGTGACTACTGTCTTCCCACAAATGTGATTGTCTTCTTGTATAAAATATATGTACGATTTTCATGTTAAATATATGTTTATGTGTTGGATGCATTGGTACGCCGCATAGTTTTTCCATTAAACTACGAGATGTAACTGTCGCAATATACTTCAATTTTTTTGAAGAACAATTTACTTGCGTGATTTTACGACGTTAAACTGTTTGTTAACCCTGTGACCATGCTGAAGAATCGCCTTAAAGGATTTAGTCGAACAAATCTACCCTTATTCTATCGGTCGGCTTTAATGAACTGCAAAGTTACTGCTACGTAAGCAAACCAACACCAGTTGTCATGTGGTGGTGGTGACAAGCAAATACGAAAACTCACATATATACATGCATGATGGACTTACACTTTCCGCCTACGATTTTCACTCCCAAGTGATTGGTCTGCGTGAGAATGTAGTAGGAGACATATGAGGTGTCATGCAGCGGAACTGAATCCGAAGTCAGGTGGTTGCAAAGCGAGCTTCGAAATCACAGACATCGGTATAGTGATAGGAAACGAGTGTAAGAAAAATAATCCGTGATAATCGGCATGATTCGACAATTAAATGAAAGCGAAAAGGATTTTTCTCACAATCGCATTTTTTGTTTTTACAGATTATGTAAATTTTTGAGCAGAAAAGGAAGTGGACAAAGGAAGGTTTGATTGTGGAGCACTTCGCAATGCTGGTGAATATCAGCAATAGGACGGAATGTTCGTTTTTTAACCGAAAAGAAACGAAAATATTATCGTCAGCAAGTGTCAAAAAAAGAATTGCTGCTGGGGATATGAGTCCAATTCACAATTATATCAGTAAGTAAACTTTAAAACCGTTTTTTCTTTAGCCTTTTTTGGCATTCCTTCAATATAGATATCTTATGTCATTCCTTCCCAGCAGTTTTGATGGTGTGTTCGGTAAAATCCGTAAAAAGATTTTATGTATTTAATATTTTTGTTTTGATATACCACACATGCTTTGATGTTCAAGACCGACTTTTATTCTCTTGACAGCTACCGTCACCGACACGGTTATCCACATGAATAACACTAATCATGACATCCAGTCACAATTTACCACCAATTCAACTGATGTTTGTTGAAATGGATTTGAGGTATTTGTTGTTAGTTATTTTTTTTGACCTTATGTTACTCATCTCTTTATCAGTTTAATTTTCCATTTTGTTTGAAGTGTCATAAAATTAGTAGCATTCTTGAAAGTAGCCTGTTTTTGATCATAGATTTGTCCAGTCAGATCTGTCTTGGGCCTAAACAATGATAAAGGTGAATCTAGATGGCTAAAAGAAGAAAGATGTGGTCATGGCTGAAATATTTTTCATCATAGGCCAATGAGTTAACATCATTTAACGTCCTTTTACATGGGTCAGGCAAAATTTGTTGAAGCAGATTTTCTATGGCCAGACGCCCTTCCTGTCACCAACAGTCACCTGTTTCTTAGTAAGGTAACATTCCCTAGGCCAGACATTTTCCATGGAAGACTGGAAACAAAACATCACTTGCATGACAATGATGCTTATTTACAACCATCACTTGTCATGACATGTTCTAAGTCCTGAATTGAAGAAACTGAAAGAAGCACATCATATATGTATGTGAGATTGTTTGTGTCTCCTTGTCTTAACATTGTGTGATTGTTATAACTGAATGTCATTTCCAAAATTCTAAAACAATGCCTAATCATGGATAAATATTGCTTTGCTTGGAAACAGGAAGGGCATCCAGTCATAGAAAATCTGTCTTAACTCCATCTGAACTAAATAAGCATGGAAAAGGAATGTTAAAGCGATGATATATATAAATATCTATGATGAGCTCTTTTCAGTTTTTACCTATCATATCCACTCAGAAGACTTTGGTTGGCTTGGGGCTATAATAGAAAATGTCCAAGATGCTGTGAAGTGAGACTGAACCTGAGACCACATGGGCAGTCTGAAAGTCTATGTATAATCTACAAATACATTGACTTCACACAAAGTTGTACAGTGTAATTTTAATAAATCGTAAAATTCAGTTGTTCAGATAAAAAATTGATCAGTATTGAAATGTAAAATTTCCATTGTTTAATCTCTACTTTTTATTTATCCTCTATATCTTATATTAGTTTTCTATTCTTTCAGAATATCTGATGACATTGGCAGAAACAATATTTGCTCTGGGTGAGATTATTTGCAAAATATCTCTCTTCATTGTTCAGAATGTTGACAAGCTGATTTTGCATTCTAATTAAACTTGGACAACATTAGAAAGGAATTTGCTACATTTTCAGGCTTCGGAATAGATCACAGTTGGTTAAGATAGAGGTGTAAAAACATCATACCTATATGATACTGTTGAAAGTCATCCTTTTAAAAAGGTAACTTAACTACTCTCAAATGTATTTATACAAGAGAAAGACCATATCACTATGGTAAGTCGTTCTCTGCAAGATATAGGCTAATTAGCTTTAGATATTCATAGATAGTGAGATTATATCATTATTTTGTTATATAGTATGGATAATAATAATAAGAATGAGATGATTATTTTTCAGTCCACTAAATGCTTTATGTCCTTCAATCCCCTGTTTCCTGTGGTTAAGTGGTTTTCACATTTTCATCAACATTTGTGAAGTCTGCCACTGTAGAAATAGTAGGAATGATATCCTGTATCCCAAGGAAATGTTGCCCTCGTCATTGTCATCAACTGGTCTTGTCTTCCTTTGTGCTCTGATTCTGGTTTCTCGAAACCTGCATCATTACACACAGTTCTCTATGGAATTTGCTGTGGTGTCTTTCCTTGCTGTCTTTGATATGTACAATGCATCAAGGACATTCAGTTTGTCCTCTTCACTGAAGTTTTCAGCATCTGGAAACATCATTGAGGTGTACATCTGAAAACTAACTAGCTTACAAGCAACAACAAACTAGCTTACAAACAACAACAAACTAGCTTACAAACAACAACAAACTTTCTGTATGTCTTAATAATTCCCTGATTGCATGGTTGGTACATGCTTATTGTACTGAGAAGCAGTCTTGTAACTGTGTTAAGGTGATGAATATTTTTGGAGCATGCAATTATTGACGATGGGCATCACTTTTTGTACTTCATGCTGAAACAATTGATCCAATTACTTAACCGTAATCAATTAGATTGTGGACACAATTCATGCCTCCTGTTGTGTTTGTAGGCCAGAGGCAACCTTTGGGCATTCTTGAAGTACCACAGGCTCTTAGATATTCCCTTGGCCAGTTGTGGTAACTTAGCATTGCTGTCCATGTTTTCAGCAAGGAGATGTATCAACTGGTCTTTGGTGATCTTCCTGTCAGTTCAAATTCTTCCTTTTAGTGCCAGTGTCTAATAACATATTTTCGGCTGTTAAAGACTGACTTGTCTCTTTCTACAATATGACCAACATGTCCAAGTCTAACTGGATTAGCAATAAAATACTCAGTCATTATATCACATAATTTTGCCAATTAACCATAGCTAATCCACATTCGCGTGTTTTTAGATGATGCAAATTCATATGACTACAGTCATTAATTATTTCTTCAAATTTCAATTTACTGGTTTCAAAGAATGTATTCTTTGTCATAATTATTTCTTTGTGACAGTCATTTCAATGATGTCACCAACACCTATCATTCTCATGAGGGTTATAGCAAAATGCCCCTTGGGGTGGTAGGAACTGGTTGTTTGGTGGCAAAAGAGTTATACATATCTGAGCAGGGAATTGAGGGTCAATGTAAATGATGAGATTCTCTGGTTGTCTGTTTTTGGCTTGTCACCTTTCATGTTGCTATAATGGTTGATAGTTCATAAATTTTGTCTTGCCATTGTAACAAGTCAATTGAAAGGGTTTTCCATACCTTGGGTCATCAGTGTTATTCTTTGTTAGGCATGGAGTTCATTTGGCTTGTTTCAAGGCTTCTTGATCCTCAATCTCAACAGACATCATTGGCCCAGTACACATTTTCTAGCTCTGTTTGGGTATGTTTGCAAACCCTGCTGCAGACTGTAGATTGAATTTCATTATTGCTCACATGGTTCAAGGTGCCACATGCCACAGCTATCATAATACCAGAATATACAGACATTGTGTTTCTGAGATTATCTATTTTCTCTCATCTGTATCCCACAATCCTGGTAATATGTGGTTTACACTACATCTTGTCCAATATATTAATGCTGACTTGTGACTGAGCTTCATCCCTAAACAATTAAGCTTGGTATGTCTTGATAAATATTGCTTACAACCAAGCTTAGAGAATGCCTTAATATCATAATATTTTAATTACCACTGTATATTTTGCAAACCCTTTAGTATCTCATTCAAGGCTTCTGCATTATCTCCCTAATAGGTTTGTGACTTGAATATATCTCAAAGTATATTGGTGGAGGAATGGCGTAATCCAATAGGAACAGTAATCCGAGGTACAATAATTCCAGGAATTGGGCACTCCAAGTTTGCCTCTCCTGTGGCATAGTATGTCTGTACATCCCTCAGAGCCATGCTGATGTACTAGTGGCTGCACTTTTGCTTTTGTTGAAGTGCTGCTCTGAATCCTCCATCAGCTGTACTTCATGAGGGACTGTTTGGGTTGTAATTGTGTAGAATAACTGGTTCAACATTTTACAGCTTGTAATACAACATTTAGTTATTTTCTCCATGGCCATTGGTTACATTTTGTATCTGTCAATGCTTTTCCAATTTATGACATTGTTGTCAGCAATACATCACCCCTACCAAAGCTCACTGTAGTTTTTACTGAAACGTTTCTGATGAATACATCCAATTTAAAGAATAGACAAAGTCATTTGAATTGTCTGTAGGACCTTTGCGATATGGTAAACTCTGTTACTTGAATATGCCAATACCCTGGGCATAATCTATCAAGGTAAAATACTCTTGCATCTTTAGGATAGGCATCCTTTATAATTGCTACAAAATAAAATTCGTATTTCAGAGCTGAGTTCTGAACTTTGAAGTTCATGTATACTCTTAGTTTGCCATGAGTTCATTTCTGTAGTTCAGCCTTAATTGGAACTTGATGGGCTGGGCCACATTGTCTGTCTCTAGTTTCTGTATTCCTTGCTATTGTACCTACACCATCCTTGAATACTTTTTGTTTATGCTACTTGGACTGCAGTTGTCAGCCTGGTTAATAACCATAAATTCCACATGGTGTGCAACAATGAGATCTATAATGCAGACTAAATTGAAATGAACATTGTGGAACTACTTTGTGTTGTTTTCCATTTGTTGGATCAATCATCTTCACTTTGGCTGTACCAAATGGTTCCTCTTTTATCATGATTGAAATACAGTGGAAAGCAGTTCTAAACATGTACCTTCAGGCAATTGATTTTGGTCTACAGTACTAACTTCTGGCCTGTTTTTAGCTTGCTTGTTGTCTGCAATAATGCTAACTTGTACTTCCTGAGGGACTGTTTGAGTCATAATTGTGCAAAATAACTGGTTCAACAGTTCTTTTCAAAATTACTTTGTCTTCAAAAGTTTACAGCTTGTAATACAACACTTAGTTATTTTCTCCATGTCCATTGGTTACCTGATGTATACCCTCTTGCTGTATTTTCTCTGGAACCTTTTAACACATTGTTTTCTTCAGCAAGTTTCTATGACTGCCTCAGTGGCCTTCATGAAGTTTCTGTTTTTACTATGGTTAAGCCAGTGCAAAAGTGTTCCTTTGCTACTCAAATATTTTTGGAAGATTCCTTATCATTATACATATTGATGGACTTGAGAGTTTTAATTTTGTTCAAGAATTGTGTGTTATATCATTTACTTCAATATCTGTGGTAAATGATTCTCTGCTGGGAGTGTCTTAACATACAAGTTGATTCATATTGGAAAAGGATCATATTGCTGTGATATCTGTGGTAAATCATTATCTGAAAGAAGTAAATGAATTACTTTATCTATAACAAGAGAGCAACCATATTGCTGTGATATCTATGGTAAATCATTCTCTTGAAATAGTGACTTAACAAACAAGCATAAAGCTGTTATGAACAAGTCACTTTACTATACATGTATATATTTATACAAAAGAGTAACCATATCAATACTAAAGGTCATTCTTTGCCAAGAGAATATCTTGTATATCCATTGATGTATTCATACAGTAAAGAAGATATAACAGTGAGCTAACAAACTCTTCATACCATTGTGATAATTTTGGAAAAGCGTTTTATCAGAATACTCATATTCTATGTAACATGTTTCCAGAAGGGAGAAAATATACTATTGATTTATTTGATAATGGGATAACCACTCTAGTCATGTTAAAATGAGTCATTATATGCCATAATAAGATACACCTATGTTATATTCTGGTTTAAATTTCATTATGCATATTTTCCATTGTCTTTTCTTTGGAAGCACACAGTCTAAGTACTTGGACGAGTTGCCAGCAAATGCCTGAAGATCAGTTATTTCTTCAGATAAGCCAATGACAATTACTTTATGTGCACCAGTTTCAGTAGCTTTCTCAATGCACCTAAATTCAACAAGGGCTGCAGGCAAATTTTTAAGCAAGGCATTCCAATATGATCACTGATTGTGAGGTTCTAATACAAATTTTTGTTTTAATATCCATTATTTCTAGGCTTAGGTCAGAAACCAGTTGTCAAATTTCTGCAACTTCTGTATCAATGATTGGTTTTTGCTGTTACTTTTGCTCAACAGTAATGGTAGTGGAAGACACACAGGCCAGGCACTGCAAGGACCAATTTGGTAGCTCAACCATTTCTCACTGTCATAGAATTATGGTATCCCTCTTTTTGACCTGAAATCATTCTAAAGTCTGAACCATTGAGGGCAGACAGAAACATGACGTTTACCACATTCAACATCTATTTTGTAAAGAGTTCTCAGGTTTTGTGCTCAGATGACACGTGGTAAACATTATGTAACAGGTTTTAAGTACGTGGACACCCTTTGAATCTGGTGCAAACTGATAAACTAAGTTCAGTTTTTCAATTTAGTAGGTTACCTTGATGTTTTAATATTTTGTACTGTTTGGTGTAGCCATACCTTCTATTAGAATATGATGGGGCCCTCCTCTGTTCCACGTAATCTCAAATTCAGGATTACTGTTCCTTATTTCACACACTTTCTCTGCGAGGGATTGGCTGGTAGCTTTATAACAATGTTTAAGAGACGAGAGGTGATTACACAGTCTTGATTTATGATGGTGGTTGAAGCAAATAGCTTGATGTAGTGGTGGTGGATAAGGGTAGTAACAATTGAAAGGGATCAAAGAAATGCTGATATTTAGACTAGAGACTGGAAAGTCAGGTTTCATATCTCCTCAAAGAATATTGATGCAATTTGTCTAATTTCATCACTTATGGCATGATTCCCTCCTGACTAAGGGGAAGGTGAATGGGTGGTATAGCTTAGGAATTATCACCATCACCCCCAAGTCCCTCGGCTTCACCCAGCATTGGCATATTCTGATTTATTGGGGAACTGCTCTTCTGTCACTCACCCATTATATCTTGTTGCTGTTACTATTGCACTACTTTATCCTCACAGACATTGACTAAACTGAACACGTTTGTGGGAATGATATACCACATTTCACAGTGATAGGGATTTTCTTTTGTATGAATACGTTTGTGAGTAGTTAGATTATCCTTTTGAGAAAATGACTTTTTACAGATTTCATAATTGTATGATGTAATCTTTTAGGCATATTTTTAGAGAAAAAAAATCAAGCCTTTCAACTGTGTTTTACGTTTATCCTCATTCTTCCATCCTTTAGGATTCAACAAAATAAAGTACCAGTCTAAAAAATGTGGGTTGACAGAGTTGTTAGTGTCAAACTTAAATGTATTGCAGCATTTAATCATGGTCTGATATATTGAGTTTAACTTCCACTGAGGTCAACTATGCCTTTTGTCCTTCTGGGATAAATAAAGTCAATGTAATTGACTGATCCTTTCCCTGAAATTTCTGGCCTTGTGTCTAATTTTGAAGACTGATTAAAATTATGTTTTATTGAATAATAAAAATATGTTTTTGAAATAATTTGAGTTTGTTGCTTTTTTACTGAGGTTGATAATTTAGTGTCTCATCAACAACATTGTTCTACATTTTGCATGCTAAATTTAGGAAAACCAACAGAAACAACTTTTCCAGAGTATTAAAAATATTAACCATTTGCTTGTCCTATGTATCACATGTGGTACACAACATAATTTCCCTGGCATCCATGTATCACGTATGGTACACATTCCCAACTTTTTTCAAATACCAGAGTAACTTGGGACTTTTTTTTATGTTAAGAAAAAAAAAGGGACTAACTAAAAGTCTGGAAGCAAGTATGGACGTTTAGGATGAACTTACAAAAATGCTTTGGACTGGCAAAGGGTTAATAAGATAGTGTCTTTGAAATCAAGTTCCTGGACTATTCATTATTATTCGTTTGAATCCATTGTGTTGCTCCATTGAAAAACAGCACATGATTTTGCTTATTCTTGTATCTGGTCACTGCACCATGCTCAGGTGCTACCTTTAAAGGATAGAACATTCACAGCAAATATGGTTGAATTATTTGCTCAAGAGCAGCAACACTTTTTACACAAAATTTCTCAAGGGCATGGGCCCACATTTGAGTGACATAAAACAACAAACTTTTGATAAATTATCATCATCATTTAACATCAGTTGTCCATGCTGGTGGCATGGGTTTGGCCAGAGCTGGCCAGCTGCACCAGACTCCAGTCTTTAGAATGGTTTCTATATCTGGATGCCCTAACACAGTGTGCTGGGTGCTTTTACATGGCACTGCACAGGTGCTTTTCACCACCAGAGGGACTGGTCTTAACACTTCTGCAGCAAAGCATGAGTCTTCTTCTGTAGAGCAAAGTGCCAGGCATCTCAGTCCTTTGTCATCTCACCTGAAATGTTAAGCATCCTGATCGTTCTTCAATACTTCACGCTGTACAGTTATTAAGGTGAGTCTGTAAATTTGGTAGATGCTCTTGTCACAAGGAGCTAAAGGATAGGCCAACATTTTATAAATTATCTTTCATGCATTATCAACCGTCATTGCCAGAGCACCAGCTGTCTGGCTTCCGTGCCAGTGGCACGTAAATGGCACCATTTGAGCGTGATCGTTACCAACGTCGCCTTTCTGGCACGTGAAAAGACATTCGAGCAAGATCGTTGCCAGTGCCGCTGGACTGGCTCCTGTGCAGGTGGCACGTAAAATACACCATTTCGAGCGTGACCGTTGCCGGTACCTCCTGACTGGCCTTCGTGCCGGTGGCACGTAAAAGCACCCACTACACTCTCGGAGTGGTTGGCATTAGGAAGGGCATCCAACTGTAGAAACCATGCCAAACCAGATTGGAGTCTGGTGTAGCCATCTGGTTCACCAGTCCTCAGTCAAATCGTCCAACCCGTGCTAGCATGGAAAGCGAACGTTAAACGATGATGATGAAACTATTTCTAATCACTTCTCGACTTTTTAATTCCCCACTGCATTACATCGCTCAATATCGTTTTAAACTGTTTCGTGTGTGTGGGGGTTCATAGTGTGGATCTCAGAGATTACGATTCTGATAGAAAAAAAAATTTCAATTTCAATTATTTTTCAAAATATCAATACTGATTGCTGACGATAATTTTCCTCACTTTCAATTTGTGATCATAGACCGAAAGAATGCCAAAGAAACCTAAACATTGTTATTCACACTCATCGTAATCTTACACGGTGAAAAGATATTCAATCGGAGGAAATAGTTGAAATAACCAAAAATACTAGGAAATTAACATCAAGTGATATAACAGATCTCCGCCGAAAAAAGAAGTCATATAAAGGGAAATAATTAGCACACCTTAAAACATTAATCAATTTCAATCTTATTCCTCTCAAGCACTTGTTCATTGCTGTTTATCTGATAACGGTAAGTTGACGGATATTTACTTAAAGGCTTTGATAATGTGTGTAAATAATTAAATAAACGACTTACAGTATTTATAGCAGAGTGAAAAATGTTACACTTGAAAAGAGATTTCTACTTCCTGTGTATAGAAACTCAAATGTTGAGATGATTTTAGTATTTTGTATATGACTTAAAAGTGAATTCGAGCTATTTTATATGTATAAGTATCAGCTTGACGCTATAGTACAATGTAGTCTCTACCGATTTACTTTGTTGAATACTTTCCTTTGATATTGGCTTCTTAATCTTATAACTTTTAATAGAAGACACTGTTTGTATTATCTTGGCTAAAATCAAAATCTCACAGGAGCCAACCTCTACAAGATCGTTATTTAACAAAATTGATTGTCGTCCATTAATGTTTAAATAAGTTAAGTTCATAACGATACATGAGTGAATGTTAGCAAGTTTGACAATCTTACGATACGAGTCCTAAATATCGGCCTTTACCGTAAACGTATCGAAAAATCGCCGAAAGTTTTTATAATCTGCATATTTAGCAGGTATGGCAGTGTGTTTAAGATGCTCGCTTTGTAATCACCTGGTTTTGGGTTCTGTCACACTGCGAGGGAAATTGGGCAAGTGTCTTATATAGCTCCGGGTCGAACAATATCTTGTGAGTGAATTTGATACTCGGAATTTGGTGTTGAAGACCATCGTGCGTATATGTACGAGTGTTTATATCCCTCCCACCCTTCATAGCTTGACGACCAGTGTCGGTTTGTTTATGTCCCCATAACTGGTTTGGTAAAAGAAACCAATAGATAAGTACCAAACTTTAAAAAATAACTACTGGGATGGATTTGTTCGATGTCGTGCTCCAGCACAGCTGAAGTCCAATGATTAAAGAAATGATAAAATGTATCTTTCCCTGCCATTTGTTTATCATTAACTAATCTTTACGTAAGTTTCCTTATCTTATCTTTAGGTAAGTTAATGATCCAGCTATACTGTAACTAGTACTTAATATGCAACCTTCATTATACTTTCTGAACACGGTACATAGGAAATCACATTCAAGTAACTGTAGAATATTGTATATTTATTGGGAGTGGCAAAATGGAATTGTTTAGATAGTAATTAATTCTGCCGACATCTAAAAATCAAAACATGTTAGTGTTAATATATTTCATTATCAAGGTACTGAAAGGCAGCAAGCTGACAGAATTGTTTATATGATGGACAAAATGAGCAAAGCACTTCATCTGTTGCTCTGGTCCAGTCAACTGGTAAAAATAATTAATCTCGTGACAGATCAGCATCCTATCCAGGAGGGGAATTTAAACGCCATGGAAACCGTCATGAGTTGGCATAACTTGAGAAGGTAGCCTTACCATACATTACATTACATTACCATCTTGAAAAGAGTTGGGTACATTTGTATAATGTAGTTCAAGATATACAATGCTTGAGAGAAGGCTAGGATGGTTATGGATGAAATACACTTGTTTATGCACCTGCTCAATCAAGGCTAGCCTGAAGCAAAAAAACAACAACAACAGCTAATAATATTTCCACAAAACAATTTCTCTATAACTTTGTAATTTAATTTTATGCAATTTGAAGGTCTAGAAATATGTATAGTTATCTGATATAATTTTAATGACAAATTAAAAAGGTACACTTTATCAATATAAAAATGTAATAAAATTCCCACAGTTGATTCAAGTATTCTCTATATCTTATACTGTTTTTCCTGTCATTTCAGAACATCAGCTGACATTCACATTTAAAATTTTTAAATTCAGATGTCTCAATAATATTTACACTGCTTTAGATACTGAAGAATGCTATTGTACAGAACAAATAGACCCATGTTTATATAAATTCATTTGTACAATTACGTGTATTTCCTGTGAACTTAGATTAACAGCAGAATTCCTCTGCTCAAAAGACTGCAGCATGTGCAAAATGGCTCTGCTTTCTAATTAATCTTGGACAAATTTACAAAGTAGTTCTCAGCATCTAGCAGAAGGAATATTTGTTTGGAGTATAATATAAAAGAAAACAAGAAATATATCCATATTTTGAAGGGAGAGAAGGAAAAATATGGAAAATGAATTCTGTGGCAACAATGTTCAGAATAAAACAGAACCTGAAATGAGTGATTTTCATGATGAAATACTGCAAAAAATAAGAAAGACATCATACAAAACATCTCATAAAAGTGTCTTATCTATTCACAAATGTATTCGTGTGGGCGAAAGAACATATCATTGTAATATCTGTGGTAAATCATGCTCTACAAGTAGTAACTTGACTACTCACAAACGTATTCATACAGGAGAGAAGCCATATTGCTGTGATATTTGTGGTGAATCGTTTTCTCAAGGAAGTAACTTAATTAAACATAAACGTATACATACAGGAGAAAAACCATTCCACTGTGATATCTGTGGCAGATCATTTTCTGATACAGGCAACTTAACTGTACACAAGCGCATTCATACAGGAGAAAGACCGTATCACTGTGATATCTGTGGTAAATCTTTTTCTGCAAGTAGTGATTTAACGAAGCACAAACGCTTTCATACAGGAGAAAAGCCATATCGCTGTGATATTTGTGGTAAATCATTCTCTGGAAGTAGTGAATTAATTAGACACAAACGCATTCATACAGGAGAGAAACCATACCAGTGTGATATGTGTGGTAAATCATTTTCTCAGACAGGTAGCTTAACTACTCACAAACATATTCACATGGAAGGGAAGCTGTATCACTGTGATATCTGTGGTAAAACGTTCTCTTTAAGTAATAAGTTAAGAAACCATTTACTTATCCATGCAGGAGAAGACCCCTTTTGCTGTGATGTCTGTGGTAAATCATTCTTTTTCAGAAATCAATTCACCACTCACAGACATATGCATAGAGGAGAGAAACTATATCAGTGTGATATTTGTGTTAAATCTTTCTCTGTAATTGCCCACTTAACTTCTCACAAACGTGTTCATACAGGAGAGAAGCCATATCAGTGTGTTATCTGTGGTAAATCATTCTCTCTAAGTGGTGACTTAAGTAAGCACAAACGTACTCACACAGGAGAGAAGCCATATCACTGTGATATATGTGGAAAACAATTTGCTGTCACTAGTCACTTAACTACTCACAAACGCATTCACACAGGTGAGAAGCCATATCATTGTGACATCTGTGATAAATCTTTCTCACGAAATCATCATTTGTCTGCACACAAAAACATTCATTCAAGAGAAAAACTATATCACTGATATCTATGGCAAATGATTGTCTTAAAAGGTTGAGATTTAACTATACACAAACACATTCATATATAATTCATATCACTGGTATTAGTGTTAAAATCATTCTTTCAGTGACATATTAACTACTCATAAGTACATTTATACAAAAAAGGAAGCATACTACTGTGGTAAATGATACTCTATTTGGAATCACTTTACTACATGTGTTTGTATTCGTTCAAACTATTTAAACAATAAATTAGAGCAACAAAGGTAGTATTAATATAGCCTCTGATGTGCATAAAAGCACATCTTAGCTATTGCCAGCAGAAGACAATCACTGCTACTTCTGCTGTTCAGACTATGATTGAAAAGGTGATATGAGGCCGAAACAACCTGATTTGGTAGTCCAAGCAGCTGAAGTAGTGGTGATTGTCTACTGCTGGCAATAGGTATGACGTGCTTTCATGCACCAAATAACCATAGAGTTTTTTCTCTTGGTATACATAGCAGTCTTTGTTCTAATGCAATTAAGTGATGAATATTTTAATTATTTAAAGAATTTGTGTGTTACTATAAATACTTGTATACTGGAAGGAAAAAATAACTGATAATTTCCCCACAATTCATTTAACTATAGTGATATCAACTTTGAAGAGATAACCGAACATTATTATGTTTTTAATAAAAAGATTCTTTCTAAATACTTGTGTACATATTTTTTTGAATGAAGAAAATATACTGTTTATATATTCAACAGATGGGTTGTTGTTGTTGTTGGCACTCCGTCGCTTCCGACGTCGAGGGTTCCAGTTGATCCGATCAACGGAACAGCCTGCTCATGAAATTGACGTGCAAGTGGCTGAGCACTCCACAGACACGTGTACCCATAACGTAGTTCTCGGGGATATTCAGCGTGACACAGAGTGTGACAAGGCTGACCCTTTGAATTACAGGCACAACAGAAACAGGAAGTAAGAGGGAGAGAAAGTTGTGGTGAAAGTGTACAGCAGGGTTCGCCACCATCACCTGCCGGAGCCTCGTGGAGTTTTTAGGTGTTTTCGCTCAATAAACACTCACAACACCCGGTTTGGGAATCGAAACCGCGATCCTATGACCGCGAGTCTGCAGCCCTAACCACTGGGCCATTGCGCCTCCTAACAAATGGGTACATAGTTGAGAAATGTACTGTCATAACTGATGAATACCATCACTGTGCAGTTAATATGAAAGTAAATATTCCATTTTTTTATATTCGGTTATATATATAACATTGCTATAAAATAGAATATGTTTGTTTTTATATTCAGTTATAATGAAAATAATTTTACACTAATCTGATGGGTTACTCTGTACTTTTGCAGAGTACAAATTCAATATTCTTAAACAAGAATATTGTTGACAGTGACTTCAGAGTGTCAGTCATCATTGGACTGCAGTGTATTGAAATTGATCTTAGCGTTATATAGTCTCTGTTGAGTTAACATCTTTCTTGGGTGTGTGGGTTTGAGTGGAGTGGTAGTTAGGTTTTTCACAACACACCCAAGGAAGATTTTAACTCAACAGGGACGATATAAAGCCAGATCAGCTTCAATACATCTTTCACCAAAATTTCAGGTTAATTTATGTTTCAAACATCAGTTTAATAATGACAGTTATTTTGAAAATAGAAACAAAGTTGGTTTATTTCAACAGGAATATGGTAATGAAATGGTTAAGGTGTCGGAGGATGTCATTGTTAATGGCTGTCTCCATTATTAGAAGTGAGTACAACAGAGCAATAGTTGGCATAGTTGCCTTTCATGGAATGGAGTACATTATAGCATGTTCCAAAAGATCAGAATAGATCTTAGAGATGGGAGAATTTGAAGAGTTTAGTCAATATAGGTGTGCGTGTGAGCTGCAATGTTTAAGGTGATGAAATGAACATGCCATGGGCAAATGGCCTTGTTGATATGAAGTGACTGACGGTAATTTTGCAATTGGTGATGAATCTGGATGGGTTGGAGAGGACATAGGTTTCAAGGAGATTTACCAAATATTTGCAATTTAGAGGAGGTTGAAAAGTAGCCAGTGCAAGTGGAAGTTTTCATCATCATCATCATCGTTTAACGTCCGCTTTCTATGCTAGCATGGGTTGGACGATTTGACTGAGGACTGGTGAAACCAGATGGCTACACCAGGCTCCAATCTGATCTGGCAGAGTTTCTACAGCTGGATGCCCTTCCTAACGCCAACCACTCCGAGAGTGTAGTGGGTGCTTTTACGTGCCACCGGCACGAAGGCCAGTCAGGAGGTACTGGCAACGGCCACGCTCGAAATGGTGTATTTTATGTGCTACCCGCACAAGAGCCAGTCCAGGGGCGCTGGCAACGATCTTGCTTGAAAGTCCTTACACATGCTGCGGGCACAAGTGCCAGAAAGGCGACGCTGGGCACAGGTGCCATCACAATTACGCTTTCGCTTGCCCCAATAAGTCTTCGCAAGCTGAGTTTCGTGTCCAATGAAGGAGACGACATTGGCATGGCCGCAGTCAAAATGGCTGAAACAAGTAAAAGAGTAAAATAAAATTTTATAAGGTGATGAATTTTCAGGGTGGTTAGAACATCAGAATGTTTTGCTGAAATCAACTTTGTGTTTCGTTTCACAATCAATTAAGTAGCAGCCAAGTGCAGTGGGCAGGTAGAACTTTTAAAGCAGTGAACAGAACTTATGTTACCTGTTCTGGTTCTGTGCATTCTGAGTTCAAATCATGTCTTTGAAACCATAAAATTTTTTAGAAGACTGATAAAACCTACAACAACAGTTTCCTTCCTTGGTTCACTCAGAAGATCAGCTGCCACCACCATCATCACAGCATCAGTGATTAGGAAATATTGGGTTGTCCGGAAACTTCATGCTAATTTATAGTAGCTTACCTTTTGACTTATTTGCCATGAAACCACCTCAATTCTGGGAAGAGGGTATTTTCAAGTTAAAGGAAAGATGGTGACGCTTTATGCAACAAAATGGTTCATATTTGGTTGATTAAAAATGTAATGGCAAGTATTTATTAACCTTTTCCTTTCCTTTAAAAATCGGCACGAACCTTCCAGACAACCCAATACATTATCCTTAGGCTGCCTTGGACTTGGGTAACATCAATCAGTTGGCCACATTATACATTCACAAGATAATCATCAGCACTATCATTTAATATACAAAGTTACCCTATTGTTTATCTCTCATTCACGACATGATACCTTTCATGTTTTGAATGAAATAATATAGAAATGTTAGTGAAGATCAATTTGGAGAAATATACAACTTTTGCTAAACATCGATCAAACTTGTGGATTCTATAGTTTATGACTAGGTTAGTGTAAGTCTTGCTTAGATGTTGTACATAAAAGAATAAGGAAAATAATTGAAGAACAAAGCTTTATTTCGATTCCAGGTTATTAAAAATATTAACAAAAAATGATAAGGCCAGAACACAGAATTCTGGTTTTTACAGTTGAAATGAGAAAAGATTGATTAAATATGTATAAAAGACATGTCAACTGAAACCAGCATGGAGAACAGACTTTAAAACAGAAGACAATTCACAAATATCTCCTTTGCATTTACATTAAACTGAAGGCTACATTGATGCTTGCAAATTCACATTCAACAGAATATTGTAGACATGAAGTGATCAGCTTATAAATAAATGAAATCATGAAGTTATATAGATAATACCAACAGCAATAGTCTTTAAATAAAATTTAAATGAGAATGTGCATAAGATGCCAAGCTATTGAAGGTATGTGAGACAAAAACATCGTTACTACCCAAGTGATGTCCGTGTGAAGACAAGTTGAGAAAAGCACATACACATATATTATCACCATTTTTAGTGGGGGTTATTGTATGCTACCATGGGTTGGAGGAGATTTTTTTCAAGGCAGTGTTCCATACAGACATACCTATCTTTCCAAGAAAAGTACTTTGTTCCATGTCTCTGTACACAGAATAGCTGCTGGGTATTTTGTTTATGGGGCAAAAATGCTATGCCACTGGAGTCAGTGTAAAAACAAACATATCTAAACACATGTACACACACATAGTGGAAAATTATTTCATCAATGTAGATAAAGATGTGGTTGGATGAAATATGGTACACGGAAGTTGTTATACAGTTATATCGTTTTCCGAGTGAATATATTTATGGTTTTATGAGATATTTTCTTTATCATAAACAGAGTTGAAATTAATACCATCATTCTGTATGAATAAAATAATGTAGTTACATGACATTTAAAAAAAATGATTTACTACAGATATTGCAGTAATGTAGTACATCTCATGAATGAATGCGTTTGTGTTTAGTTAAGTCACCCCTCCCAGTGAATGGTTTACCGCAGATGTCACAGTGGTATGGCTTATCTCCTGTATGAATGCGTTTGTGAGTATTTAAGTTACATCTTGCAGAGAATGATTTACCACAGATATCACACTGATAGGGCTTCTCCCCTGTATGAATATATTTGTGAGCAGTTAAGTTGCCTATTACAGAGAATAATTTACCACAGATATCGCAGTGGTATGGCTTCTCACCCGTATGAATGCGTTGATGAGTAGTCAAGTTACTTCTTGCTGGGAATGATTTACCACAGGTATTACAGAGATATGTATTATCTCCTGTATGGATATGTCTGTTGTGTTTAGTTAAAGTACCTCGTTCAGAGAATGATTTACCACAGATATCACAGTGATATGGCTTCTCTCCTGTATGAATAGATCCGTGTCTAGTTAAGTTACTCCTTGTAGAGAAGGATATACCACAGATATCACAGTGATATGGTTTTTCTCCTGTATGAATACGTTTGTGAGTAGTTAACTCAGTTTTCTGGCAGAAAGACTTACTACAAATATCACAATGATATCGTTTCTCTCCTTTATGAATATGTCTGTTGTGTGTAGTTAAGGTGCTTCCACGAGAAAATGATTTACCACAGATGTCACATTGATATGGTTTCTCTCCTGTGTGGATCTGCATGTGGCTTGTTAAGGTATATCTTTGAGAGAATGATTTACTGCAGATATCACAGTGATATGGCTTCTCTCCTGTATGAATGCGTTTGTGTTTGGTTAAAACACAATTTCCAGAGAACGACTTACCACAAATATCACAGTGATACGGCTTCTCTCCTGTATGAATGCGTTTATGAGTATTTACGTTACATCTTGCAGAGAATGATTTACCACAGATATCACAGTCATAAGGTTTCTCTCCTGTATGAGTATACTTGTGAGTAGTTAACTGACCTGTTACAGCAAATGATATACCACAGATATCACAGCAATATGGCTTCTCACCTGTATGAATACGCTTATGAGTAGTTAAGGCATTTTTTGCCGAGAATGATTTACCACAGATATCACAGCTAAATGGACTCTCTCCTGTATGAATATGTCTCTTATGCATAGTTAATGTACTTTGTTCAGAGAATAATTTACCACAGATATCACAGTGATATGGCTTCTCTTCTCTATGAATATGCCTATGTCTGGTTAAGTTACCTCCTGCAGAGAATGATTTGCCACAGATATCACACTGATATGGTTTTTCTCCTGTATGAATACGTTTGTGAACAGTTAACTCAGTTGTTCGAACGAAGGACTTGCCACATATATCACAATGATATCGTTTCTCTCCCTTGTGAATATGTTTGTTGTGCATAGCTAAATTATTTCTATGAGAGAATGAAATATCACAGATATCACATTGATATGGTTTTTCTCCTGTATGAATACGTTTGTGAACAGTTAACTTAGTTGTTCGAATGAAGGACTTACCACATATATCACAATGATATCGTTTCTCTCCCTTGTGAATATGTTTGTTGTGCATAGCTAAATTACTTGTATGAGAGAATGAAATATCACAGATATTACAGTGATATGGCTTCTCTCCTGTATGAATATATTTGTGGTTAGTTAAGGTACTTCTTTGAGAGAAAGAATTACCACAGATATCACAGTGATACAGTTTCTCTTGAGTATGAATGCGTTTGTGAGTATTTAAGTTACCTTTATGAGAGAATGACTTTTTACAGATATCACAGTGGTATATTTTCCCTATCTTTTTCAACATCTTATCAGGAGAATTAATTTGTGTAGACTGTTCTTTAAATTTAACTCGATTCTCATATAATTCATTTTCCATAATTTTTCTTTTTCAGCACAATATACAATAATTTCTTTCTTTGTTTTTATATTTTATTCTTGAGGTAGTGTTATCAACTGTGATCTTTCTATCTAATCATGCAGTTAACTTCTTTGCAAATCGGTCCAAGTTTAGAAAAATTTCAGGTACATTCCATCAGATGCATTATAGAAATTATGTTAATCTAATTCATAGAGAAAAATATAAACAGGAGCCTATGTGTCTGTATAAGATCTTCTTTTACTCTTCAAAAGTTAGTAAATATTGACGATGCATTTGAATTAAAATAATTCTTTGATGTAAATGTCACCTGATATTCTGAAAATAAGAAAGAAACAGTATAAAATATAGACGATATTTAGAAAGTGGAGATTAAACAGTAGTAGATATTTTCATTGATAAACTGTATACGTAAACATTTGTACTTTTACTATTTAATTCATTTTCACTTTTCTTTGTCATTATAACCACATGTGAAGTCTAGATATCTGCAGACCACAGTTACACCTTCAAATTGTGTAACGTATATTTTAGTAAAGAATAATGAACAAAATGTAGTTGATTGGTTGAAGATTAGATCTGACTTGTTAGACTTACACTTAATGAACATTCTGTCCTTTTCTATGGTCAGCGTTTATCTTAAACAACATAACTCATTACGAGCCAATGTGTCTATCTCTTTGATAACAACGAGCAAGGAAAACAGAGGTTTTAAAAATGTGAAAAATACAAACTGAAATTCTTATTATAAAGTCTTTTTATCACTCATAACTTTAAATGTTAAAAAAAAAACAATTTGCAAAGAAGATAGACATACTCTCATTTCGCCAAAACAGGCTCATGTTTCTCATTGATAATTTTACATCATTTAATAAGTTTAAAAAATTTAATATATAAATGCCATTCTTAATAATTTTGACTTCATGCACAAAGTGCAATCCTATTTGCTCTACGAATTACAGAACCACAGATTTAGAGCATAATTTAAAGAATACGGTTGCTATTTCTAGCAGATCTAACGCTCACATTGAGATTATACAGGTGGTTCGTCGTTGTTAAGTTCTGTTAATCCCGGCAGAGCAAAAGCAAGTTGCTTTCAGGGTACTATGAATTTTATGGTAGATCAAACAAAAAGAAACATGGTATTCTTTCGAAACATTGTTTTGGTAAATGAACAAAATACGATTAAATAAAAAAAATGTTAAAAAGAAAAATACCTCGTATAAATCTTCAGTTTATAACGGTATGGACAGTGATAGACATTACTTTCTATCGACTTCAGTTTATCTGGAATAAAAACAATCCCGAAAAACTGTTTTCAAAGTCCACATTTGAAAATTAGGAATACGGAAAGATATCAATATAAAAATAAGGGAAACGAATTAAATTAAATATGAAAAAAATCAAAACGTAAAGAGGCTGTTTCGTGGATTATGAAAGTAATTTTAGAATAAATTGTTTACTAAGTTGTGAATAGTTCGCCCTTAGGAGACAATATATTGCGTGATCAAGTTTCATTATCAGTTTAAGCCTGTACTGTAAGACGATCAAAACTAATGAATTAATAATTTCTTATTTATGCAACTGACAACGTAAAAAAAAAATGAATTAATCTCTTTCTGTGTGCGTAACCGGATCAGTGTGAAAGTCTTTGAAGCTAAATATATATTTAATTGAGATATAGATGAGATTCAATATATTTATATATAACCTATATTGTATTGGTATTTTAGCAATTAGTTTAGCATTTATTAAATTTCTTTGATCATGAAATAAAATAACAGAAATTATTCAATTAATAATATACTTGCTCACGGAAGAAATTTTCTGAACTACGCATGCTCAATGATCAGCAGGAAATCGACATTCAAGAGAAAGCACGAGGTATTATTAGTTTGTAAACAAAATCACACAAGAAATAATTATTAGTGCATTTGTATTTGTGAAAAATTAAACATAAAAGCTGAGACAGTGTAATTAAGTAATAATTAGTTTAGTGAACTGTTTGATATAAACATTAATAGAATGACTAAGAGATAATTGCTTACTATTTATAATTTACTCGGCACTCGTACGTTTTTAGGTATGAGTTTAGCAATCCTAATGTTAAATTTTCAGAAAATATTTGACAGTATAATTAAAATCTCATACGATGACGCCCAGCAAATAATTGATGCCTAAACCCCAATCCAAGTCTGTTTTAACCTCGTCTCTTAAACGATATGTTCGTCTATATTGTTTAGCTTTCTAAATACCCTTTCGGCGATCTTCGTGGCATTTCTAGGTATTGTACCGTAAGATTGCCAGGGAAGATCGCCACTCTTTCTCTAGAACAGGTGTTTGCTTGATTCCATAAACACTATTTATTGTCTAGAATGCGAGCATTCAGCTAGTATATATA
>NC_069001.1:8186337-8202508 GCF_001194135.2 Octopus bimaculoides | reverse complement strand
AGCAAAACGAGAGCAGATTGGGCGAAGGTAAACAATACGCACACCCGGTATTTAGGGTTAGGGATTTTTGTTACGCTGAAAACGGGTGGTGTGCGTATTCTTTACCTCCACCGCAGATTGAATAAGTACCAAGCTTAGAAAAAAAAAAGTACTGCAATCGACTTGTTCGACTAAACTCTTCAAGGGCTGTGCTCCAGCATGGCATCAGTCTAATGAGTGAAACAAGTGAAAGATAAAATATTTTCATGAAATAGAAACTCAAGGATAAGCTTAAAGATTTAAAAAAAAAAAAGAAGATAGAGTTACTTCCCCTGACACTTAAAAATTTACAAATAATTGTCCATTTCCATGTTATTGTTTGAATAGCATCTAGTGCACCACCTTGTCAGCTCCAGTTAACATCGACATCGAATTAAGTGTAGATGATTGGTAATTAATTGTGTAAAGACATAGCTACTGCGTTCTTTATTATGTTGAATCGAAAGATGTAAGTCAATATGTGTTGTGAAATCTACAAGCTTTCTTGAAGCTGACATTGTCTACTCTGACTTCAATTCTGACCTACTTAGACATATTGTGACTTTTCCTCGTTAATTTTTGTAAGTATTATTATTTAATATAAACACCTGTACTCTATTCGTGTCATTCGACATTACAGCTATTTGTTTTCATTTGCTCAATGAGATGAAGTAAAGAAAGTAAAGAAGAAATTTTGCAAAAGTAATAATCTCACCTTCTTATTTTCATTGTTTCGTTTTTCCCGTCGACGACACTCCATTCAATTTTCATGATTTTCTAAATTTTAATATCCACAAAAGAGATAGCTTGCTTCGTTTTTGTATTTGGTTTGCAAGACTGAATGTGAATTCGTGTGTTGAAACGAATTTTGCTGAATCTAGGGAGAGTTATTACGCCAATAATAATAATAACACACACGCTGGTTCAATTGCACTCCTTTATTATTAATCAGTTCAATATCTATCCATCTAACTAATCGATCGTTTATTTAACTTGTTGGTTTGCATTTCATATCATTTTAATACCTTAGTCATCAATTATCTTCTAACACATAAACTGTAAATTTCAATCGAACATAGGTAAATAATTCTAATACTTTCGCTACTTGCCCTCATAAGATATTAAACATTTATCCATTTCGCTATTCTTAATACATTGTGTCCCAAACTACAGTTCTTGTTAAGCATATGGTTCTTTTTTTTTAACATTTCCATATGCGAACTGCAAGTACTTTAAAGATAGTTTTAAAATATGCATATGAAGAAAAACGAACTAAAACAAAACTAATTACACACACACCAAAAAGTAAAAGATCGAGTAATCACAACTTTTATTCTACAATAGAATGGTTTTGCTTGAATACTCATTTTTGTCTGGAGAATTTTCTGAAGGAGTTTTGTTGAACAGCGAGATCTAGACAATGATGTCGCTTATTGAATACTTCTTACTTGAGTTATTTGGTTTTGATAATTTGCCGAAAGATCTTTTTTAATATGTCAGTCTTTCATGTTTATGTTTAATGTCTACTTTTCCATGCTTGCATGGATCAGACGAAGTTTATTGATTTTCTACAGCCAGTTGCCCTTCCTGCTGCTAATGCTCACGTGTTTCCAAGCAAGGTAATATATTCCCATGGCCAGACATGTTTACATTGATTATTGGGAATCACTAATACTACCTGACACTTTCCAACTTAAAATTCATTCTCATGAAATTCATAGTACCCTGAAAACAATTTGTATTGGAACTGGCCTGGGTTAAATAACAATTACATCAAGAAATTATGCTTCTGGATAGAGAAGATTATTTTTGTCCACAATTTTGTTTAACACATAATATTACATTATCAGAAAGCAGGGAGCTGGCAGAATCGTTATCACACCAGACAAAATGCATAGCAACATTTCTTCCGACTTAACAATCTGAGTTCAAATACTGCCAGGGTTGATAAAATAAGTACCAGTTGAACACTGGGTCAATGTAATCGGTTTACCTCCTCCCCCGAAATTGCTGGCCTTGTGCCCAAAATTTGAAATCAGTATTATCAGGAGGAGTAAATGTAATATGAAAATATGTAGTCTGTCCATTCAGTTGTATGTTGTAATATTTAGAACAGCTTTGAATGTAAAATTTAATTATTCATGTAAAGGTTTATTTCTATAATTTATCAGTGTTTGAATCTCTTATTTTTGTGTATACTTCATATTTTAAATGGTTTCTCTTTTATTTCAGGTCCATCATCATTTTTCATCTTTTAAAGAAAAAAAAATCACATAGAACAGATATAACTCCGTGTTTATAAAGATATGAAGAAATTGCTGTGAGATTAGCAGCAAAATTTCTGTTTCACTGTTTGGAATGTGTAGAAGATGAATCTGTATTCTAATTCAACTTACATAAATTTACAAAGAAATTATTGATAGAAGTCACAGTTGATCGAACTATAGCAGAAGAAATTGTTAAAATAAAGTATAAAAACACAAGGAAAATATCCATATATTGTGGTGAGAGAAGAAAAATTATGGAAAATGAATTATGTGAATACAAGTTTAAATGTAAAAGAGAGTCCAAAAGGAATAATTTTTTCTAATGAGATGCCAAAAGAAATAGGGAAAAAAGTACACAAATGTGAAGTCTGCAAAAAATCCTTCTCTCAAAAATGTAACCTCACTATTCACAAACGCATTCATACAGGGGAGAAACCATACCATTGTCACATCTGTGGTAAATCATTTTCTCGAAATCATCACTTAACTACACACATACGCATTCATACTGGAGAGAAACCATATCACTGTGATATCTGTGATAAATCTTTCTCTGCCCCATATAATTTAACTATTCACAAACGCATTCATACAGGAGAAACTCCTTACCATTGTGATATCTGTGGTAAATCATTCTCTGGAAGCAGTGATTTAACTAAACACAGACATATTCATACAGAAGTGAAGCCGTACAACTGTGATATCTGTGGTAAATCTTTCTGCCAAAAAATTCTTTTAACTACTCACAAACGCATTCATACTGGAGAAAAACCATTTCACTGCGATATCTGTGATAAATCCTTCTCTCATGGAAATTCCTTAACTACTCACAGATATATTCATACAGGAGAGAAACAATACCACTGTGATATATGTGGTAAATCATTCTCTCAAAATTATCACTTAACTACTCACATACGTGTTCATACAGGAGAGAAACCATATCACTGTGATATCTGTGATAATTCATTCTCACAAAGTGGACACTTAACTAGACACATGTATATTCATACAAGAGAAAATCCAGTTAAATGACATCTGTTGTGTACCATGCTTGTAATGTGTTGTTCTGTGCTTAGTTACCTTCCTGTTTTTGGTTCTGTCCACACTTAATTTTAGCCAATCACTTTAACCATATCTCTTTTTGTGGTTGTTTGAGTGATGTGTTTACCTTACAGACCAACTTTTCGATCCATTTCCTTCACCAGCTCCCTACCTTGATTTCTCACCTATTTATATCATCCCTCTTGCTTGGCTATTCTTCAGCCTACCAAATTAATTCTTCAGGCTCAATTATTTTCTCTTCTTTTCCTTGCACTTACATGAAGGGCCAAAGCCATGAAACATGCTACACTCCTCACAACAACCAAACCTTACCTATTTTCTCACAGATTTTTGTTGGCCCAGGTCATCAACATTTTTCTTGGATTCTGGATTTTACTCTATTTAAATATTATTTTCTTATAATATAAGACCCTCAGAATGCAATATCATAAAAGTGTGAAAGATTGGTTCTTTAATGAAGTAACGAAGTTCCAATGCTTCACATCATGAAACATCTGAAAATGTGTTTTCAGTTATGATAGAACAGATTTCTTTCATAAATGTAAATTTAAAATTTTATTGGTCCAGTTATTGGAATGCTGAACAATATTTATGTGCAACATTTACTAAAAACACAAGAAAACAGAAACTGGGTTTTTCTCATTGTGTGAATCCTGCAATTGGGAATCTTTGAAATCTTTTCATATTTCTTTTGAATGGTGAAAGTATGTAACTTCAATGTTGATTGAAGAAAAAAACCTCTGTAAACTTTCATTACAAAACAAAGTGTAAGAATATTTTGAATTAAATTCTAATCAATTGTAAATATATTAAATGATAAAAAAAAAATTAAAACTCTTATTATAGTGTTTCTGAGCTCATTACTGAATTATCAAGAAATGACATTTTCTGTAAAATTGACAAAAATTATGTGTATAGTTAATGATGAAGCGTCATTAATTTCAAGGGCATCTGTACTTGTAAAATTTTTCTAAAATATAATTGTTCATCAACAGCGTTCCTTGATTGAGTAGAAAATATTTCTGTTACAATAAAGAATATTTAAAGAAAAGAAAAATACGATATTGTAACAGGATTAAAAATTTGATCAAGTTCTGATAGAACTGGGTTAGAAATATAGAATTCTACTGTTAGGGTGTGCCACTTCTCCACACAGCTGTCCTCATCAATACGCAACATGTGACCATACCAGCGCAGTCGTCTCTCTTGCACACCACATCTGATGCTTCTTGTGTCCAACTTTTCTCTCAGGTGCTTACACTGTCGTATGCACACTGACATTACACATCCAGCAGAGCATACTAGCTTCATTTCTTTCAAGCCTACACGTCCTCAGCAGTCACAGCGCATGTTTCACTGCCATGTAGCATGGCTGTTCACACACGTGCATCATACAGTCTACCTCTCACTCTGAGCAAGAGGCCTTTTGTTAGCAGCAGAGGTAGGATCCCTCTGAACTTTGCTCAGGCTATTCTTATTCTAGCAGCTACACTCTCAGAGCAACCACTTCCCACTACTGACTTGGTCACCTAGGTAACGGAAGCTGTCAATCACTTCTAGTTTTCCTACCCAGCATGTGATGGAATCTGCTTTCTGTACATCTTCAGTGTTTATTGTACCTGTGCATCTTCCACACACAAACACTATCTTCCCAATTAACCTTCCTTTGATATTGCTGCACCTCTTATGTGTCCAAAGATTACACCAGGTACATCTTGTGGAGTTTCTACCTACACCTTTTCTACAGATCGAGCAGGTGATTACAGAGCAATGGCGAAAGAGGATAAGCCAGTGTTGTGAGCATAACGTCTCTTATGTATTGGGATACTCTTAATGTAAATCAAAGATGGTAAGATGATTCATAAATTTAGCTGTCTATCTATCATTGTCATTTCAACAAACTCTTTTCCATGCTTACATGGATCAGATCAAATTTGTGGAAGTAGTCTTTCTATGGTTGGATACTCTCCCTGTCACCAAACATCACCTGCTTCTTAGCAAGGTAATATTTCCTTTAGTATTCCGAACACAAACAGTGCACTCACTGATGGTGTTCTCATGGAAGATTGTAAGTGAAACAACACCTTGTATGACGGTGATGCTTGTTTACAACTTGCACACAATGCCAAGACAAAACGTCATGGACTCCTGCACATACACACGAAGATATCTGTATATGCCAGGTTCCTTTCAGTCTTCATATACCAAATTCACTGGCAATGTTTTGGTCAGAACTAAGACTGTAGTAGAAGACACTTGGCCAAAGTGCCACACAGTGACTGAAACCATAACCAGGAGGTTGCAAAGCAAACTTCTTAACCACACAGGAGCCATATCTGTGTGTGTGTGTGTTGTCTCCTTGGATCGATAGAGTTTTTTTACCTTGCTTGGAAACAGGTGGGGGTTGGTGTCAGGAAGGGCATACATACAAAAACCATCAAGATTTGGGAGAGAAAGGTCTTTCCTCAGGGAAACATGGTGCTGTGCAGAAAAAAAAGCAAAGATCCAACTGGAGAGAAGTAGAAATGGCAGTCCAGAGTTGAGAGCAGTGGAGAAAAGTCATCAATGTTCTGTACTTTATAGGAAGTGAAGGGCTTACATAAATAACAGTTCAGGGATAGAAAATGATTGAGTAAGGAGTTTCATGGGGTGATGTCACCAGTAGAGCTATATGCATTGAGCAGAAATAATTTTAGCAGAGCCACAAGAAGCAGTGAAAAGAAATAGTATATATGTGGTTAGAGGTTATATTGTACTGGTGTCTATTTCCTTACTAATTATTTGAACAAGGTGCAGCAGTTGTAGTATTCTAGTTAAGACAAGTTTAATTTGGTTGCACTTATGATTTATGGAGGGCCCACAAGAATTGAAGTAAGGGGTATTTCTTGGCACTGAATGCCTAGTTATTAAAATATATTTTTATAAGGTACATTGTAAAGTTACGTGGCTTTGCAACCATGTGGTTAATGCGTGTGTATGTGTACACTTAGTGTGAAGAATGCGTGGGAGAGAGAATCTATTGCGAGCCAACCTTTCAAGTTAACAGCAGTATGGTAGACAGGGTAATTTAGATAGGAAGAGAAATTAGATGTAGAATGCAAAAGAGAATATTTGGTGCAAGCATAAAGAAAAGCTATATAGCTGTTGGCACTCCGTCGCTTACGACGTCGAGGGTTCCAGTTGATCCGATCAACGGAACAGCCTGCTCGTGAAATTAATATGCAAGTGGCTAAGCACTCCACAGACACGTGTACTCTTAACGTAGTTCTCGGGGATATTCAGCGTGAACACAGTGTGACAAGGCTGGCCCTTTGAATTACAGACACAACAGAAACAGGAAGTAAGAGTGAGAGAAAGTTGTGGTGAAAGAGTACAGCAGGGTTCGCCACCATCCCCTGCCGGAGCCTCGTGGAGCTTTAGGTGTTTTCGCTCAATAAACACTCACAGTGCCCGGTCTGGGAATCGAAACCGCGAATCCGCTGCCCTAACCACTGGGCCATTGCGCCTCCACCGTTCCTATATAACATGGAAGTCAAAGAAGACACGGAAAGAAATAGTGAAGATTAATCTCTGGAGACTGAACTCCACGACGAAAATGATAAGGCATTGAATTCGACCAACATACGTAAACAAAGAAAAACGGACGTGAACATGAGGGCGGGGTGGTGGAGATCGGATGGATAACATCTCTGGTTATCTTCCGATCATCATATTCATATTAAGTCTCTATATATTTCTTTACCATTTCATCATTATTCTTTTCATCTATTTCTCACTTTCTCTCCTATTTATATATTTTGTATCGAAACTGCGGCGAAAGATATGAAATTTGCTTCGTTGCATAGTTTTGACAAGATTCGAATTTTTCATAGCTTGGTGAAAGATACAACCCGCTATATTCACTGTTTACACCTGTGAAAGGTAAGTTGATTAAGATTTACTTTAACGTTCTCTTTCAACGAGATTAATTCTGAAAACAATTATTTTCGAAAAACTTCAATATGCCTCTGTAGTTATGCCCTTTTTTAAATATCTTTTGCCTACCACTTCCGTAACCTTGTTTCCTTTTATCCAGTGGCCGTCACGGTCGGAAAGTTCCATGATGACCACATATTTAATACAAGTTATATCATACATGGAGCTTACTTCAGTGGAAGTCTTATTCTGTACACCTAAGTCACGACGAGGAAATATCTTTTTCTAGAGTTGTTATTGTCTTCAATTCTCGAGTTATATCGAAGGAATGCCAATTTCCTTTGTGAGAAATACAGTAATTCTAAAATAATGAATATCCTTCTCCTTTCTCATGAGGTATCGGATATCTTATTCCAAAGCTCTACAGAAAATTATTTAATGGCCAGAGAAAAGGAGAATCTTTATTCTTCACAGTTGTTTGTGAATAGATATTCATTCCGTTAGTTTGCAGGTGTTTCATAATTATGTTAGTAGAAACTCAATAATAAATTGGGTCCAGATGAAGAATATGTAAACGGAACCTTGACAAACATTAATGTAAATTTATTTTTAAAAAGTTGGTTTTTATCCTGAGTGTTTTTTTCTTCTTTTTTTCTTTTGTTGATTTTCTATGAACTGAAAATCAATACGTGATAAATAAGCATGTTGTATTATAAGTTGGTGGGAAAATACATATGTATCTTCTATCAGTTGAAATAGAATATTTTGTTTACGTAAAATTCCAGATTAATCCCCACCAAATTTAATTTTACTAATTTCACTTGTCAATATCGATATCATTTGACTGCGGCCATGCTGGGGCACCACCTCGAACTGTTTTAGTCTAGTTGAACAAATCGGCTCCAAGACTTATTTTTAAGCTGAGTAACTGAGCAATGATGAATGATGTTTCTGGAGAGAAAAGAATTTCATCAACTGTTTTTCTTTAGTTTAACTTTTTCGTTACTAACCCAGCTGAAACTGGCTCTGGCTCTGAGTACAAATGTCTTGTTTTCATAAGTTTCGAATTAAAATCTTCCACCAAACCTTAGTCACAAATTTTATTCCTAACACTAGCTGAATGAAAACTAAGTTATTTTACTAAATTCTTTGTTATATTTAAAGTAATTGAAAGAAACGCAGAACATCTCAAAATAAATACAGTAACGAAAGGGTTAACATATGTGTTATAGAATATGGAGGTTTGGTCTGGAAATATGTTCACTTTACACAAGGTTGTCTGATGAAATTTTAAAAAGTAAAAAGTAAAGGTGTGGATGTAGTCTGCAGATATGTAGACATCACATAAGGTGATGTAATTTTAAGAACATATTAAAAAGTAGAGTTAAATTTTTCAGGTGAAAGTTTATGAGAAAAATAATGTATTAAAGTTTCTACTGTTGAATCTCTGCTTTTCAGTTATTTTCTCAATCATTTCAGATATCAAATAAGAGTGGCATAAATGGTAACAGCTGATGGAAATATCATCATCATCATCGTTTAACGTCCGCTTTCCATGCTAGCATGGGTTGGACGATTTGACTGAGGACTGGTGAAACCGGATGGCAACACCAGGCTCCAGTCTGATTTGGCAGAGTTTCTACAGCTGGATGCCAAATATTTGTTATATATAAAAAAGAAGAAAATCCTGAATATATATATATATATAGAGAGAGAGAGGTTACAGAAGATTATGGAAAATGAATTATGTGAGGACCAGATTGACTGTACAATAGAGTCCAAAAAATTTGATTTTCCTGACGTGCTGAGAGAGAAAAGAAAAACATTATACCACTGTGATGTCTGTAAAAAGCCATTCTCTCAAAAAAGTAACTTAACAACTCACAAACGTATTCACACAGGTGAAAGGCCATATGGCTGTGATGTCTGCAGTAAATCATTCTCAGGAAAAGGTGATTTAATTAAACACAAATACATTCATACAGGAGAGAAACCCTATCACTGTGATATCTGTGGTAAGTCATTTGCTCAAAGTGGTGGCTTAACTAAACATAAACGCACTCATACAGGAGAAAAACCATATCACTGTGATGTATGTGACAAGTCATTCACTCAAAAGAATTACTTGGCTACTCACAAATATATTCACACAGGGGAGAAGCCATATCATTGTGATATCTGTGGAAAATCGTTTTCTGGAAGTTATAGATTAACTCAACACAAGTATATTCATACAGGAGAAAAGACCTATCACTGTCATATCTGTGGGAAATCATTTTTCGTAAGTGGTCACTTAACTACACATGTACGCACTCACACAGGAGAGAAACCATATCACTGTGATATCTGTAGTAAATCTTTTGCTTTAAAATCAAACTTAACTGCTCACAAATACATTCATACAGGAGAGCAGCCATATCACTGTAAAATATGCGGTAAAGCATTTTCTCAAAGAAGTAACTTAACTACTCATAAAAATATACATACAGGAGAGAAACCATATCAATGTGATGTTTGTGGCAAATCATTCTCTAGAAGTTATGACATAATTAAGCACAAACGCATTCATTCAGGACAGAAACTATATCGTTGTGATATATGTGATAAAACATTCTATGAAAAAGGTCATTTAATTACTCACAGACGCATTCATACAGGGGAGAAACCATATCACTGTGACATCTGTGGTAAATCATTCACTGAAACTGGTCACTTAACTACACACAAACGTATTCATACAGGAGAGAAGCCATATCACTGTGATGTCTGTGATAAATCATTCTCTCAAATATCTAGCTTCATTCGACACAAACCCATTCATACAGGAGAGATCCCGTATCACTGTGATATCTGTGGTAAATCATTTTCTCGAAATGATCACTTGACTAGACACAAACGCATTCATTCAAGAGAGAAGCCATGCTATTGATATATGTGGTACATCATTCTTTAATCAAGTTCACTACATTTACATGTATTGATACATAAGCTTAATCATATCATTGGCATTCTATAAAAAGATTCTTAACAACAAATGTTCTCATTCAGGAAAGAAGATATAACAGTGTAATAACAATGTTCCAAAGTATATTTTATATGACCACAACTGTACATTGCTGAGATAACTTACAATTATGATATTTTTAATAAAATGATTCCTTCAAAAAACTCAAAGGAGAAATGATTCCAATGATTCATTTTGACACTGGGTAAACAAAGAATGTCTTTTCAGAAGTCAAGGCTGATCTCCTTCTACAGTTATGCTATGAATAAATGCACAAATCATAAAAGAAAATATTTTCTTATAACATGGTAGGGTATCATATTTATATTCTGTATCTAATATACATTAGGGTTTAAATTTTTATTATGTATTTATCCCATCAATGGAATGATTTTGTTGTTGGTAAAAATTATATAATTTTATTAAATTTTTTTGCTTTGATACCTCATCACAACCATCTTATCTTCCCAATTCTATTATCATGTTGGGTAACCATGTATCTTCTCTATAGCTAAACATCTGCACTTGTCTATCTATCACCTCAGATAAAGCTATCTTCCTGTCTCAGATACTTCTCTCTCCACACTTAATAGATGTATTAAATTACAAGCAAGCATGCATGCAAGCAACCAAAGAGTTTTAGTGGTATATAGATAGATATATAAATACTTTTGTGTATGTGTGAGAGAGAGAGAGATGAAAAACTAAGCACAAAAAAGACAGGTTAAAAGGACATGAATACAATCTCTCTTCATTTGCTGTTAGTTGAAGGTTGCAATTTCAGCACATTTAACAACAGAATTGCTTGCTTCAGTGTGCCAGTAGATACATGGAAAATGTTACAAGGGAATGGTGCAATGAAGACAAGGTGATAAAAAGCACTAGGACAACAGGATGTGAGGTTTTGTATCTACACTATTGTGAGACAAGATGACAATTTATGAAAAATTTGGTACTATAAATATTTAAACCACTTTTGAGGATTGTATGTCACCATTATCTCTTTCCATTTTGGACTGCTTGTTACATCAAAATATTAATCTTTGAAGGTAAAAATTGTATTAAATATCATTTACTCTTTTGATTCCAATCCACCTGAGAAAACCACCCCTGCTTCTATGATTGAAATTTTCTATTCTAAAGTGATCTAAATCAAAACCTTCTATCAAAATTTCATTTTAATATATGTTCTGAACACCAAAATGATAATGACAAAATTATTTTACTACATTCTTCATACTCCTGGTACTCTTGTAGTTTCCTCATTATAAAGGGCATCAATACTTCTCTCAGACATTTGACTGAGCTTCATTCATCTACATTAATTCTCATTCAAATCAAGCAAGCTTCAATTTTTCCTGTAATTTTCATAGCCTGATTCAGCAGTTTGACATATCTGGTATTACCTTTTTTTCTGTTGCAGCTGGATATGACACCTTCCTGAACTACGTGACTGATCATATTAAATTATCAAATAAGATGAATTAAAACTGACTTACGAAGAATACTTTTCTATTTAAATTTGCTATTTTTTTGAAAACTTTTGCTACTTTTGATGTTATTGATCTGGCAAGCTTGACCTTACAAGCAAGTGCTGTGGATCTGGGACTCAGAGTTAATAAAAAAGAACCTTGTCGCACAAACTGCCTGGCCTTATATTCTGTTCATCTCTTGACTCTTGGGTTAGTGACTAGTCAACAAATTGTGGAACATACACTGGAGCTCTCATTATCAACACTGGTGGTGTTCCAACATACAAAGGATTGCATCACAGAAACTGGCATTCTTCTTCAAAGAGAAAATACTTCTGCCAATCAACTATTAACTCCTCTACAAATCTCAAGTAAAGTCCACAATCAAGTACTGGGATTATGCTGCATACAGACATCCTAAACAAGGCTATTTGACCGATTGACATCAAGACACTCACCTGGCCCACAAATGTGATGTCTTCTTTCTCCACCCTTTCAGTAGCCTCTTCTCTTCACAACTGGTTAGTTTAAGGCACTCCTGACTCATTCACCAGATCTACCATACCCCCACCCTCTCCAATTTAACTACAAAAGTCTAATAATTTTTCCTTTCTAGCTTTCTGGAATTTTCTAAAATGTTTGTCTTGCAACTTACGACTAAAGCTATTCAATAGCATCATTAACTGAACTGATCTTATGACATTCATAAGCTCTGCAAAGGCCATGGCACAGCTTCCCATGACCAATAAATAAAGAATTGTGCTGGTGTATCGCTAGCAGGGGGGAGCGAACGCTTACTATTCCCCAGCAGCTGACAGGATCATGGAACTAGCCAGTTACGAGCTATTTGCCTCACATCAGCCATGGAGTGATAGCTAAGATCCATTTCTCTATCTCTTCTAGAGATTTTATAACTATATATATAAAGGAATTAAAAGTAATGCTATGCTACTTTGTAATAATCCTTGTTATTTTTACTATTATTATTTATATATATATATATTAGTCAAATTGAACATTAAAAGTAAATAAAAAACAACAAAAGGACATACACATGGAATGTATTGACTGACACTCTCTAAAGGTGGCAAAAAGAGTAGATTTTTAATGTTTAGAGCATAGCTCTTTGTCAGAAATAGGAGAAAGGAAGGGTCCAGAGAAGGGAAAAAAAGTCCGATACACACACGACTTTTCTAAAAGAATGCTTCCATAAGAATATAGATAAGTTATTTCATCAATGTAGATATCATCATCATCATCATCATTTAGCATATCTTTTTCCATGCTATATGACTGATGAGGTGTAAGTACTGCTTTATAGTCATTCCTTTGTAAATAAGATGATGGTCATATTGTTTTATTCATAGAATGAATTTTGACATTAATATGGTTACTCTTCCATGTGTGTAGTTAGACCAGACTTTTGAGAGATTGATTTACTAAAGATATTAATACTTATATATTTTCTCTTGAGCAAGTGTTTTTGTAAAAAGTGATGTTAACATTACAAAGAATGATTTACTACAGAGATCACAGTGATAGAGTTTCTCTCCTGATGAATACGTTTGTGAGTAGTTAAGTTACTTTTAGTAGAAAATGATTTACCACAGATATCACAGTGATATGGCTTCTCTCCAGTGTGGATGTGTCTGTGGTTAGTTAAGGTAATTATCTGAGAGAATGATATACCACAAATATCACAGTGATATGGTTTCTCTCCTGTATGAATGCGTTTGTGAGTTGTTAGTTCACTTGTTTGAGAAAATGCTTTACCACAGATATTACAAGGATATGGCTTTTCTCCTGTATGAATACGTTTATGAGTAATTAAGTTACTCTTTGCAGAAAATGATTTGCCACAGATATCACAGTGATATGGCTTCTCTCCTGTATGAATACGTTTGTGAGTACTTAAATCACCACTTTGAGGAAATGATTTACCACAGATGTCACAGTGATATGGTTTATCTCCTGTATGAGTCCGTTTGTGTTTAGTTAAGACACCATTTTGAGAGAATGATTTACCACAAATATCACAGTGATATGGTTTTTCTCCTGTATGAGTCCGTTTGTGTTTAGTTAAGATACTTCCTTCAGAGAATGATTTACCACAAATGTCACAGTGATATGGTTTTTCTCCTGTATGAATGCGTTTGTGTTTAGTTAAGTCACCACTTCCAATGAATGATTTGCCACAGACATCACAGTGATATGGTTTCTCTCCTGTGTGAATGCGTTTGTGAGTAGTGAGATTACCTTTCTGAGAGAATGATTTTTTACAGATGTCACAGTGGTATGATGTTTTTCCTATTTCTCTTGGCATCTGATCAAGAAAATCAATCCTTTTAGACTGTGTTTTACATTTAACTATAATCTCACATATTTAATTTTACATAGTTTTTTTTCTTCTTTCACAAAATATATATATATATATATATATATATATTATACATGTATATTATTACTAATATATATTTTATAAGTAATAACTTTATCTGTTACTATATTTCCATCAATTATTATCTTTGTCAATATGAGAGGATGCTGCAAACTTCTCTGTAAAAATCATTTTGGATATATTCCAAACAGTAAAATAGAAAGATATTAAGAGATGCAATCAAAAGAAATATTTCAGAGTATTTTACGATAGATTTGTGTCAACTGGACTAGATCTGTTCTGTAGAACATTTTTCTTTAGTTTAAAAAGATGATAAACATTATTGATGCATCTGAAGTAAAAATTCTTTGGTGTCAGTATCATTCGATATTCTGAAATGATAAAGAAACAATGTAAGATATAGAAAATGCTTAAAAAGTAGAGATTCAGCATTGGAAATTTTACAATGTTCCTATATTACTAAACTGTAGATATCAGGCTTTAGTTGAACAACTGAACTTTTTTTCAGTTTGTTATAAAAATTATATTAGACAAGCCTTATGAAATCTACTTATTTACAGAATGTCCCCCTTTTGGATGCAGTCCAGGATATGGGAGCAATACACCATTGTGGGCCTCATTTGTGCTTTGTAGGGTGTTAGAAATTTATTGGGAGGTGAAATATTTTCTAGCTCCGAAGAGAAATGGCAGTCTTTGGGATACAGTCTTAGCTGTGTTGAAAATCTACTATCATCATGAGAGATCCTCAGTGATAGCAAGGCCCAACAGTTGGAGTGACTATGGGGGCTCTAACTGAGTCATTCATGTTTAGGGGATGCATGGTATCATAGTGTCTTATTAATGGGAGAAGTGCTTGAGGTTTTTTACTGCTAAAATTGACAAAATTGGCATGGCTCCACTGTAGGATGATCTTAAAGGCATGTGATGTCTAAGTTGTACATGGACAGTGCATGGTTGCAGAAGATTAGGGAGGAATGAAGGGTAGTATTATTTAATGGGCATTGTTAGATACGGCTGCAATTAAGTCATTAATGTATAGGGGGATGAGACTGGAGGAGAAAACTGAATCCTGGGGCACTGTAGGACAGAAACAGTTCTGTCAACATATGCCACAAGGATGCAAACTAATAGGAAGCTATTGATTCAAGAGATAAAAGATGCAACAAAATACTCAGTTATTATTGTTCTTCTCTTCCATTCTCTGAGAATGGACTGGTGGAGCAGGAGGACACACGTGGATGGAAAGGGTCGCTGAAGAGGTCACAGATGTGTGATGAAAGATTTCCAAACAATGCAAATAAGATAAATTAAGAACAATAATAAACGTGTGAAGAACGAATATATAGAGCGTGTGTTTATTTGACAAGAAAACAAAAAAATGACCATCCCGAAATATAGCAATATCGGTTTTAACACACGATTTCACATCAAGAATCTTGCAAAACAGGGCATAACTACAGGGTTTTACCCCCCAGACTTTGGGAGGTCATAACTTACAGAAAAAATGAATATTTTTTAATGAAATTTTCTATGCATATAGTATTTACTATGTAGAATCCGAATATAGAAAAATTTCCGGTGAAAGTGTTTTGGAATGGGGGTGGGGGACAATTTTCGGAAATTCCAACAGAGTCCACTTAAATTCTTCTTAACTTCCAGGAAAATTAATATTTTTTCGTGAAATATCCCAACAAAATAACATAACCACCTTTAAAGTGAAAAAAAAACAAAACCGACGTATACGACAGGTGTGTAAAATATATTTGTGTACTTTTTCTGTTTATTCTTAATCTTCGTGTTTTTGCAAGATTGAAAAAAAGTTTAGGAAAGCTAACATTTTAAAATTCTTCGGGAAGCGACACTATAGTTTCTATATTTTACCGTGCGTGTATATTCCTATTTTTGCTCCTGTTCTCTTCTACTTCTCTACTAGAAACGTTTACTTTGGAATTTACTTCTATTGAGGAAAAAAAATCGTGTGCATGTTATTTTTAACGAAAGTTTTCTTATGACGGCTTCTCTTCACTGTCTA
>NC_069001.1:8176177-8186310 GCF_001194135.2 Octopus bimaculoides | reverse complement strand
CGCACATAATAGAGAAAAATGAAACAAATATGGACGACTTGCTCCGAAACACCACTGAGTGGGGAACGCTTCTCAAAAATAACCTGCAGTTGTTTCCTTCAAAATTCCTACATGCTCGAAATGTACATACATCAAGGTATATTTGTAGAAAATTTCACGAAAAAATATTAATTTTCCTGGAAGTTAAGAAGAATTTAAGTGGACTCTGTTGGAATTTCCGAAAATTGTCCCCCACCCCCATTTTTGTATATTCGGATTCTACATAGTAAATACTATATGCATAGAAAATTTCATTTAAAAATATTCATTTTTCTGAAAGTTATGACCTCCCAAAGTCTGGGGGGTAAAACCCTGTAGTTATGCCCAAAACAGATCCATAAATATAAAGATAAAATAGAGCTTTTCCAAAATTCCAGAAGTAAGGCAAGGATCTAAGTAATTTTACTGTTTATACATAACCTTAGCCTTTAAAAGTTATTTCAATAACTCGTTTCGACTTTTTTTCTTTATAAATGTTAAAAGAAACAGAAGTAACGAAACCTTATAACATTTGTTGAAGGTTTTTGTTATTAAAAATATGAAGTCTGAAAAAGCGAAATTGTTGGTTGTGAAACGAAAAACGAATCTATTCATTTTGTTTCGAAACTGGACTCACATGCATAAGAGTGCTTTTTTTTTTCGTGACTGAATAATGTCGATCTTTAATACTTACAGAAATGTTTTCTAAAGTACTTTGATACGTTTTTGTTTGTGTGTGGGAGATGACAGAAATAATTCGAGCTAAAACATCAAGATGGATTCAAAACGGAAACGGAAGACACGCTTGTTGAACATGCGTATTTAAAATCACATATGTAAGGAAAAATAACTTTCATTACATCCCCTATTCTTTCGATGAATTATCGTCTACAGTTTATTGTATTTTGTTATGTGGCTAAGTAAACTATCTGTTACTACAGAGCCCGTTATTATTTTAAGATATTCGAATTGGTACATGGTTTTAAAACGCAGAACGTAGGGTTCATCGCGAGATATATTCAAATTTTAGTTAAGTGTGAATTTTGGAAAGAAATATCTGTTTACTACGTTTTCTTTGTCTGACGGCTGAGTTTTTGTACCGTGACCACCCCCATCCGGTGGTTACTTCACCTATTTATTTTCTATACTTTGCATTGTACGTTTGTATTCTAAATACACAATCATGCTCCACCACCACTCGGTCGAGTAGAAAATGATTATTGAGCAAATAGCAATAAATCGGAGCGAAATGATGAATCCAACACTCAACATGGGTTAGGAAACGTCCAAGGAAACCAGCCGGATCTAATTCAAACAATATCAGATTTTCCCGTAATGGAGCGCTTTTGTTCAGGTGTCGGAAGACGTGGCGCTCACCGAAGAGAGACCTTCGTCATGCCATGTTCACTGTGCAGAATATTCTCAACTCTCTCACGGGGATATGCTAATAACACTGGCATTTGATTTATAGTCAATCGTCTGTCATCCGTCACCACGTGGTGAACACGATCAATGGTGGCAGTTGCAGGCCGTCCAGTCCTTGGGTCATCTTCAAAACTCACCCTTCTCCTAAATTCAGATGCCCACGTTTTCATGTTGATAAATCTGGTGCATCATCTCCTAATGTAGCAACCATGTCAACATGAAATGACCTAGGGGGCAAAACCCTTTTTCTGCAGGTACTTGATATGATCATGATACCAAATGTCGATTTCCAAGAGAAGTCTAGTTACTTTTGAAGTCTTCCTTTAAACAGTCAGACGTCAGTTTACCTGGAAAGAAACAATAAGTGTCGATTAATGCATGCAATATTTCACAGCTCTAGCATCACTCCATCATAGCAGAAAGGTATACATGGAGACACCTTGAAGTTCTCAAAATTCTTTATAGTGCTGCTAAGAAGTAGATGGAAATGATCAATGGCAGCAAGAAGCTGAAGAAGAATGGCAGTAAATGGTTTATGACACATGTGCGACAGGGTCAAGATGGTTACCCAAAACAGAAAGTGAAAGCTCTCAACGACTAGAACTGAGATGGGGTTTGGAAGGAGGCAGCAAATCTTTCAGAATGTGAACGCCTCTTTCCAAAACCAACAATGAGAATTCTGATATAGCATTTTGATCTAGAGTGCATTTTGTTGATTTAACTGTTCCACACGAGGACAATATTGATTGTTGCACTGTTTAGGAAAGATGAGTGTTATAGAATGCTACTAGAAATTTGTAAAGATATTAGTTGGAGTGCAGAACACATTCTTGTTGTATTTGGATGTAAGGATTGTATTGTAATTAGAATTAGAGGATGGTTGTTATAAATTGGTGTGAATCATCGTCAAGTTAACTGTTTTGAAAGAGATTTAGTTAACAGTTAAGAGAGCCAGCCATTGGATATGGTTGAAAGGTTATGATGAAACCTGGTTAGAGAAGAGATGTAGAGGTATGATGCCTGGTTGCCTCTATGGCATAACTCCACATTTTTAATGGAATTGATCCCAGGTTGAAAAAATTAAGATTGAGTACTAGGTAAGCAATCCAGTAGGTGGGACCTCTTATTAGTGAAAGAAGATGATGTGTATATATAGCAATATTGTATAATTATTGATATATATAAAATAATAATAAACTTGTTTTGTACAGTGTCCAAGTGCACTACAAAAAAAAAATCTTGTGGCAGCCTCTGGATGCTAAAACCTGGAAAGTGTCCAGAAATCTCAAGGCAGCCTCCACTTTCAGTGAAAGAGTAAGAATCACATAAAATATTTTCTCATTATTGTTCCAGGTACCAAAGTGACGAGCTAGCAGAAACGTTAGCATGTCAGGTGAAATGCCCAGCAGTATTTCGTCTGTCTTTATGCTCTGAGTTCAAATTCTGCCAAGGTTGACTTCGCCATTTATCCTTTCAGAGTCGATAATTTAAGTACTAGTTGTGTACTGGGGTTGATCTAATCGACTGGCTCCCTCCCTAAAAATTTCGGGCCTTGTGCCTAGAGTAGAAAAGATTATTGTTCCAGGTCATACCCTGCCCCTTAAAATAGTTTTTACCTTACTGAAAATACAAATCATTCTTTGTTCTTAATTGATAATCGTCTGAACAAACTGATCATGATACATTAGTACTTCATTTCTTTACCTACAAAGGTGTAGCAGCATAGGTTCAATCCTTAGTGATGGTTTCTTAGAATACATAGAAAATTAGATTCATACTGCTCCCACTAACTGTACTGTTCTACACAAAGAAGCTTAAAAGCATGTCTAACAATTTATGAAAGCAATTGAAGGTGGAGATAAACTTATTTTTACAAACTACTGGAAGAAGTTCGACACTTTGCAACTGTGAGAGGCTTGAAGATACATCAGGGAAAGACTTGTGAGAAGAAGACAGAGCAGTGTGGATCATCTGATTGTAAAACATGTGGCAAATTATCCCCGGACTCAAACCACAGTGGATTGATAGATGTTACAGCAAAGACCTCTTCCCGTCAGGAAACTGCAAGTTATGAAACTGGTGCATCAGATTGTACTCGGAGGAAACTGAGGTCTTGTGGCCTACTGCTAATGAGAAAGGAAAATATAAAGAGTTTGAAAACAAGGTATGTCGAGCTCTTTATAAAATGACAGGATCTACAGTGGAGAAACTGGGAAAATTAACAAGCTCAATTTACGATACAGGAAAGGAATTATTTGGAGTGAAAGAGAATATTGAATTAGTGAAAGGAAAGTGTGGACCAAGCAGGAGGATCAGGAAAATGAAACAGTTGAGGAAGGAAAAGACCAACCTAAGAAAGCGATGGAAATGTGCTGCAAAAGATGAAAAACCTGGCCTCGCTGCTGCTGTATAACGATTTGAAAAGGAAATGTTGTTATGTGCAACGACATATCCGCCAATAAGAGAATAAAAGGACTCGGGGGGCAGTTTCTGAAGGACCCGTATGGGTTTACTAAGAAGCTGTTCACTGGACTGAAGAGTGGCTCTTTATCGTGCACAAAAGAATTGGATGCTCATATCAAAAAAACCTACAGTGATCCACACTGCCACCTCTACATTGGCTAAATCATCTCTCAGAACCTGATATTGAAGGGAGTGAGAGGTGAATGATTTCGTAAGGAAAGCTAGAGCTAAGAGTGCCCCAGGAGGTGATGGTGTCTCATATAAAGTTTATAAATATAGCAATCGTCTGCAAAAGCTCTTTGTCCTACTCCAATAGCTGTGGCGTGAAGAGCCTCTAGTAGAATATTGGTGTAAGGCAGAAGGTATATATTTGCTGAAGGAGGCCAATGCAGAGACTATAAAACAGTTTAGGCCGAGTATAATTAACTCAGTCACTATACTGGGCCACATTTAGAAATATGAGAGCTCTAAATGGCAAATGACTTTGGCTAAATTCTTCACCTCTGAAATTAGTACCATGCCATTGAGATCACAAAAGATTTGAGAAATGTATTAATATTCTTTACAAGAGACATGTTCAACCCCAAACAACATACAAAAATGACAATGGCATCAGAGCCAACTCCTTTACCCATGAACAACTCATCTTCGTTGCTTTTAACCCCTTCCACTCTGCTCTAGTTTTTACTTTCTTCATCTCTCCCACCTGATAACTTATTGAATCTTTTCTATTGCCACCTCCAACTTGTCCAATTTTATCTTTTACAACCTCAATACCCACTCTTACCTTGATTTCACTTCACTCCATCCTTACAATGATTCTGCCTTCCCACCTTTGATGCTTGATGACCCCACATAGTTCACTACGTTCTACATGGTTATCTTCAACCAGCTTCTGAGGTTGCATACTGTTGCTCCTTTCTGTGCCTCTGCCCTACAACCAACTACCTTCCACATCATTTAGCATACTATCTTACAGAACTTGTCTCTTTCAACCTGATCCCATCACTTTCTGCACTTTTACTGAATGCCCTCTCTTCCTCTTTTCAAACAGAATGACAAATCTGCATAACCCTCTAATTCCCAGCTCCTTTATCCTTTTGCATACTTAACTTGAACCCTCTGTGTACTCCTACAGCAACATCTGTTCCTTTTGTAGAACATCACCACCTTCCATAGACTTAGCGTAAACTTCCAGGTTACTGGTTACTTTACCTGTACTCAATAAAACATCATCTATTGCATTAAACAGAGTATTATATATATATATTGATGAAAATGGCTGGCAGCAATCTGATTGTTTTAGGGAACATTTATTTGATGTCTGACACCAGTACAATTAAGCCTGCAACCTATCCCTTCTTTTATTTATATTTCTAGCAAAATAACTGTACAATGATATGCTTAATTTATGACAATAATACATTTCTCAGTTATTTACCCATAACTCCAAATAAATATCTTTTTTACTTTCTGGAAGTATATAATGTTTATATAATGCAGACATATATAGACAAGTAACATTTCTCAGAAAGATTAACCATAAATATCATTGATATTTGTAGTTAATCTTTCTCTGCTGTATGAATATGCCTGTGGTTAGTCAATGAAGTTACATGGGAGAATGATTTACTACAGATATCACAATTGTATAGTTTCTCTCCTGTATGAATGCGTTTGTGTCTTGTTAAGTTACCAGTTTGAGAGAAGGAAGTACCACAGACATCACAATGGTATGGTTTATCTCCGGTGTGAATGCGTTTGTGGTTAGTTAAAGTATGTCCATGAGAGAATGAATTACCACAGATATCACAGTGATATGGCTTCTCTCCTGTATGGATACGTTTGTGAGAAGATAATTCACTTATTTGAGAGAATGCTTTACCACAGATATCACAGTGAAAGGGCTTCTCTCCTGTATGAATGCGTTTGTGAGTAGTCAAATGACTTCTTAGAATGAATGATTTACCACAGATATCACATGGATAAGTCTTCTCTCCAGTGTGAATATTCTTGTGTCGAGTTAATTTATATTTTTCAGAGAATGATTTATTACAGATATCACACTGATATGGTTTTTCTCCTGTATGAATAAATTTGTGAGTAGTTAAGTGACCTGTTTCACTGAATGATTTACCACAGATATCACAGTGATATGGTTTCTCCCCTGTATGAATGCGTATGTGTTTAGTTAGGTCACTACTTGTAGAGAAGGATTTACCGCAGATATTACAGTGATAGGGCTTCTCTCCTGTATGAATACGCCTGTGTTTAGTTAAGATACATTTCGCAGAGAATGATTTACCACAGATATCACAGTAAAATGGTTTCTCACCTGTATGAATGCGTATGTGAGTAGTCAAGTTACTTGTTTGAGAGAATGATTTATCACAGATATTACAATTATATGGTCTTTCTCCTGTATGAATGCGTTTGTGAGTTGTTAATCTTCGTGTTTGAGAGAATGATTTACCACAGATATCACAGTGAAATGGTCTTTCTTCTGTATGAATATATTTGTGACTAGATAAACTAGATCTTTGAGAGAATGACTCATCACAGGGATATGATTTCTCTTCTGCATAAATACTTTTGTTCGTAGTTACTTGAGAGAGTGAGTTACCACGGTGATTTGGTTTTTCTCCTCTATGAATACATTTATGAGAAGTCAGGTTATCCTTCTGAGAGAATGACTTTTTACAGACATCACAGTTGTATAATGTTTCCCCATCTACTTTCAGCATCCCATCAGAATCAATCCTTTCAGGATTCATTTTCCATAATTTTTCTTATTTTCACCACAATACATAGATATATTTCTTTTTTTCAATTTTTAGTATTTCTGCTATATTTCAATCAACTGTGATATTTTGTTGATACCAGAAGATGCTGATGTTTTGTAACTATGTTTATATTTAATTATCTTATGTCCATTCAAGACGGTGAGGTAAAAGAATATCGGTAATAATTCCAACCTGCAGAAGTTTTCCAAACTGATTCTTCTACAGATTTATATAAAAATGGGTTATATCTGTTTTGTATAACAACTTCCTCAAGTCTTTAAAAGATGATAAACATTGATGATGCATCTCATGTAAAAACTTATGTCAAAGTCATCCGATATTCTGAAATAATAAAGAAACAGTATTAGATATAGATAGAACTTTAAAAAAACATTGATTAAACAGAGGAAATTTCACTACATTTCTATACTGGTGAACAGTAGATGTAAACCTTTACCATGAAGTCTTCAGCCATGATCATCTTGTCCTTCTCTCAAGTTGTGAACCTCTAGAACTACAATATACATGATTGTTATTTCTAGCTGACTGAGCAACTGATCTTGCTAGGAAGATCAGTTATTTTTTAGTTCTAAACTAATCCTTACTGAGAAGACTTATGAACTGTACAATAGAGGAGGTATCAACTCCATATGCTGTGCATATATATAAATATATATATGCATAACCAGTTTCCTCTTCAAGACATCCTCTACACATCATATCTTTCTAACTGTAGCTTTTCTTTGACACCACTAACCTAATCTTTCTCATTGCTCAGAACCATTTTACTTGATGTCCTTCCTTCATCCTTATGCTGTCCTCTCCACCCATATTCTTCATTTATTACATTCACACACACACATCACTCCCCTATTCGCTTGCACTCTCTACTCAACCACACTCCCAGTTTCTCTGTCCCCACTCACTTCTACTCACCTTGTGCCTTGTGGGTCCCCCTACACATCTCAACACCACTATTTTTTGTCTCTTCCCAGCTGTATCCTGATCATCCCCACTCTCTCTTCTAAAATGTGAGAAACCATGTAGCTCCTCTACAATAAGAAACCTGTTCTGCTTTAGCCCTTTCCTTTATATTTTAACACTCAACTAGCATAAAGCTCCTTCTCTCCGTAAAATTATTGGCCGTGTTCTGGCGGCGAACTAGCAGAACCGTTAGCACGTTGGACAAAATGCTTAGTGGCATTGCATTCGTTTTTACGTTCTGATTTCGAATTCCACCAGGGTCAACTTTACTTGGTACTATTCAAGAAGAGTGGTCCCGGTGTGCGCACTCGCGTATCCGCGCTAACTAATCGTGACTAGTTGATCTTACAATGACTTTCTAGCGTGAATGCGCAAAACATGTAGAGGGTTTTTTTTTTTATAACAAAGTAAATAATATTTTTTTGTTGAATCTTCCCCATCTTACTCTTAAAACGTCGTTTTACGTTCTTCCAGGGTGTATTTTGGTTTTTCAGAAGAACCTATTTTTATCCTCTCTATCCCATCCTCCGTTGTATTTGCGCTTGCACATCATGGATTCATCTATTTCTACGATGTGCCCAAGTCCACCAATTTGGTAGGAGTTACGCAAAAGATAATTACTTGTAATGTCCTTCATGTACTGATACTATTGAACAACAGTAGATTTTGAAAGACCGACTTTTTAATGGATCCTTTACCAAAAACAGGTAGTGTATAATTTATTTATTTTGTTTTAAAAAAATTATTTACTTTGTTTAGAAAAACCCTCATGCATGTTTTGCGCATGACGCGCTAGTTAGTCGTAGGATCGACTAGTCACGACTAGCTAGCGGAGTCGACAAAGTAAGTACCAGTTGAATACTAGGGTCGATGTAATCGACTTACCCCTCCTCCAAATTTCAGGCCTTGTGCTTTTAGTAGAAAGGATTATCTTGACACAATTTATTCACGGATGCTAACGCGCCGAGTAGTAATTAATTTCGTTTATTAATGATCAGAGTTCAAATCCTGCCAGTCAGCTTCGATATTACAATTTATCCCATTGTTTGTCTGCCTAAAATATTTAGTATATTCAGTTCAATAGATTACAGCTGTGCCAATACATCATCTGCGTGTAGAGGAACAAAGATAACGGGACTTTTCGCTTTATACACTGAAGGGATCTTTTTTAAAACGGGGGCCACATTTTTCATTAATGTTTTACGTAGTGTTTTTGGTACAGAAAGACTTTCAAACTTCGTATATTTATCTATTTTGTGTTATAGAACAGAAAAATATTTTTGTATTCGAATTTATTTCATGTAAAAAATTGTCTTATTTCGATAATTTCAACCAATCACTGACGTCCACTCAGCCGATATACATTAAGTGCCGACTACATAAACAAACGATTCTTCGTTTTATTTGCTTTTTTCATTTTAAATTTGCTTTAACCCTAACCCTAGGGTTAGGATTAATTGTTTCAGAATCGTTTGTTTATGTAGTCGGCACTTAATGTATATCGGCTGAATGGACGTCAGTGATTGGTTGAAATTACAGAAATACGACAACTTTAACATGGAATAATTTATGGATTTCTTTTTTTTTTTTTAAGAAGACTAAGAGAAAAAGATGTTTTATATGACACATTCTACCAGTGTTCCAAGTTTCAAAGTGTTTCGTTAATGAAAAATGTGGCCCCCGTTTTAAAAAAGATCCCACTGAAGTACTCTCTACTATTTATGGGATGTGTGTACATGTTTGCATTGACAGGGGTGGTGGATAACAGAATTGGTATTTTGTTACATGCCTATGTTAACGCTTTAGTTTGACCATTATAAGTTCTGTTATCAGTAAGATTATATATAAATTTCATACTTCTGGATTTGATCAAAGAAATACTAATCCACTGAAGTATATTTAATTCACTTCGCACTTCCCAAAATATAAGTCCTGGTGCGAATGTTAGAAATTACCCTAAAAGAGTAAAATTCGAAACTATGTACAGTGGACAGTCTGCTCTTGGTGCCGTATCTATATCTTGTTATATATCACATGTAACAGTCATCTCGAATTTTCAAAAAGTAACATCCTACACAAAAAAGTTAGGACATATAGATATTTCTTCTAAGTGTTATGGGATTTCACTTCTCTATAATCACAGCATCTTCGAAGGCAACATAATTCTATTATTCACAGAAATTTCCGTAAACTTACCACTTTTAAGAAACATCGACAAAGGAAAATGATCTCCTTGCTAGATTGGGTTTTTCAATGTTGTTCTGCTTCGTGTAGTTATTAAAACTTCTTCGTGTATAAAGGTAAATTTACGTCTTAACAGACAGAAACAACGAAGCTGACTTCATGATTCCAGCCGCAGTTTCGATAATAATTATCAGCCATTATGCCGGTCAAGTATCGTAATCATACATACATACATATATATATATATATATACATATATATATATATATATATATA
>NC_069001.1:8171672-8173942 GCF_001194135.2 Octopus bimaculoides | reverse complement strand
TGTGGTACACGGAACAGTTCTCAAAGAGAAACTGGACCGAGACGAATTTGGCTGCCGAGTTAAAGCTATTTATAACAAACTATTGGCTCACCAGATGGTAGAAATATACTCTATCACGTGACCTTATTAGGGGCCGTGATTGGTCAGTTTGCGTTCTGGCGGGAACGGTTCGAAGAAGGTGCCGATTCGAATAATGATCAGTCACGTGATGGACAAGGAATGGGTTCTCTACTACGCTCGCATTTATTTATATTTAAATGAGAAGATAGTATGTAATGGCGATATATATTTTTTATGTCACTTTGATTTTGTGCCAGAAGAAAGCTTTGAAAGTGTACAGCTTCTACAAGATGATCAACCTATATAAACGCACGCGCACACACACGTATAAAAATTGCCTTCTCATATTTTTCCTTTTACCAACTTACATACAATAGATAAGTGACACTACACTCTAACTAAACATCTATCCTTTCAGAAGATTCTATTTCACTGCTAATTAGATCACCTAGGTAACAGAAACTATTTACTACCTCTTGAGATCTTCCTGCATGCTTGGGAAAGCCTATTTCCCGTACATCCTTACTCTTTATTGCTCCTGAACATCTTCCACATACGGACACTAATTTCTCTGTTATAAACCTACGATTCCATTGCACCTCTTGTATATCCATAGTTTGCATCGGGTGCATTGTATTTTTGTCTTACATTCTGAGCAAGGCTGTTTCCCTGGTGTCTCTCTCAAAGTGAAAGACATTGTATGAAGCTTATGTACGAAGAGCAATGGTATATGGTATTTAGACATAGGCCCTGAATGCGGAGGACTTGAGAAGGCTAGAAAGACAAGAAGCGAGCATGTTCTGTTGAATGTGCAACGTAAGTGTACATGAACGACAAGACACGAATACATTGAAAGAAAAATTAGGCGTAAGAGGAACCAGATGTAGAGTGCAAGGAAGAAAACTTCACGGGTCTATACATCTGATGCGTATAGATGAGAAGAGGTGTATAAAGTGCTGATCACTTAAGTTGGGTGGAGCTTGTGGAAGAGATCCAGGAAGACATGGAACAAAGAAGTGAAGGCTGATCTTAGGACTTTGAACCTCATGGAAGAGATATCAAAGGACTTGGATATGCATTAATCAAGAAGACTAGCCAGTCTTGACGAAACAGATCCTGGAAATACAATGTGTGTGTGAGAGAGAGAGAGTGCGTGTACACATACAAAATTGCGCTTTCAACCAATTACTTTTTTAAGCTTTCCCTCACCACCTACCATCTTCCTATCACTAGCCCTACTACTATTACTTTAATATTCTGCTGTTGTAATTGGAATTAAATGAAAGTAGAACTAAGTATTTCGTCGTATTCTTCTGTGAAACCAGTTATCATTCTCACTGTTCAGAATCACATCACTCGTCATCTCTCCTTAATTTTAAATATTGTCCCTCTCCGCAATTATTTTATAACGATCACCCTTCACTGCACCAAATTATCTCTTTTTCTCTACTACCATGTATCTCTCACTCTACATGTACAAGGTTTACCTCTTCCCCTCGCTCACGTGCTATTGCCAACGAGGAAACACAAGAAGACAGCAATCATGTGTGAAGATGGAGCAATCACTATGTATATCATTGTTCAGTTTTATTTCAAGATTGCGTTTGTGCATGCATTTGTGCGTGTGTGTGTGTATTTCGTGCAGAAACTGCGGCTATAAACAGAGAGCCAGCTTTGTTGCTTATTCAGACAAAAGAATTGTGTGTTCCATTTCAGTCGCAGTTTTTGCTTTAGAATAATGATGCTAAAATCTTTGGAAACAGCACCGTAACAACGAAATCATTTCTTTCATCGTTTAGTAAGGAAGCACAACACAACGATTCATTGTTTACACCTCAAAACGGTAAGTTGACGATTTTCTTTGAAACTGTAAATGTGTAAATAGAATTATGTTTCTCTTCGATTATACAGAAGTGAGCGCTTACTAGAAACAAATCTTTAAAATATTAGTGGAAAGCCCATGTTATTTCGTTTTATATTTTTCTGGCTAGTATTGAATACAACATCAGACTTTACCGCTTCACTATAATCTAATCTGAGAGAACTTCAGTATTTCCCTTTCCGGTGGAGATGGAGTATATGTAATCTGGGTATACCCCCCCCCCTTTAAAATTTTTTTTTTTTTACGGAATCCTATGTTTCAGACCATGGAGAATCCGATTCTGGAAAAAAATTTTCAAAAATCTCAATTTCAAAATTTCGACCCCCCC
>NC_069001.1:8165155-8171553 GCF_001194135.2 Octopus bimaculoides | reverse complement strand
TTCCGGTGGAGATGGAGTATATGTAATCTGGGTATACCCCCCCCCCTTTAAAATTTTTTTTTCAGAATCGGAATCTCCATAGCCTAAAACGTGGGATTCCGTAAAAAAAAATTAATAAATAAGGGGGGGGGGGAAAGGTTCAGATTACATATAGTCCATCTCTAACGTGGAAACTTCTTAAGATATTTCCTTTTGTAATGGGAAATTGGTTAAAATCTATATGTCTTGAGAAATTTATGCAGAGATCTATTCCATTGGACCCATTATATTAACTTCAAGTTCACTCAGATCATACCCTATCATTTTAAAAAACAAAGGACACTGTTGGCCTGATTTGGAATAATTTTAATCATAAATCTGCTCTGTCCTGTCTGGGATTCAAAGCAGTGTGAAATAACATTTCTGTGGAGAGAGGAATTTTATTGTTCATTATTCTGTAATTTATTACTATAATGTTATACAACCTGAAGGTGTAGTGGCTGTTGTCTAAAACTTTATAGACGTTGTATGATATAATTTTAATGGAAAAATTATATGGTAAAGTTCAGTTCTATATAGATTATCTATATAGATATGTAAAATTGAAACTGTTAAATATCTGCTTTTTAAGTATTCTTGATATGTTGTTTTTTTTTTATTTCAGAACGTCAGATGGCATTGGTAATTAAAGAGTCTTTTTACTTCACATGCATCATCAATATTTATCATCTTTTAAAAAGAGTAAAAGAAGCTGCTACACCGAACAGATAGAACCCGTTTTGTAGAAATCTGTGGTATAAGTTTCTCTGAAATATTTCATCTGAGTGAGATTATTTGTGACACTTTTTTACTTTGCTCTCTGGAATGTGGAGAAGATGAATTTGTAGTCTAATGAAACTTGGACAAGTTTGTAAAGGAGTTTGCAGCATCCTCAGATGCCTCACTGTTAACAGTTGATGGAAATATAGCAGGAGAAATATCTGTTGGAAATGAAATACAAAATTAATGAAGAAAACTTTATTGGGAAGAGAGAAGAAGTATAGTGGAAAATTAATTCTGTGTAAACAGTTTAAAGACAAAATATAATATAAAAAGCTTGGCTTTTTGCATGAGATACTGTAAGAAACACATACAACCTCATATTAACCTTGAAGGCTATTTTCTTCAAAGAGTAGCCTAACTACTTGCAAATTTATTCATACAGGAGAAAAACACCATTTCAGTCAAATATTTGTGGTAAGTTGTTTCTTCGAAGCAGTAACTTAACTAAACACAAACATATTCATAGAGCAGAAAGGTCATAGCATTTCGACATCTGTGGTAAATCATTCTCTTGAGCAATTGCATTAAATGCACACAAACGCATTCATACAAGAGAAATGTATAAATCATTTTTAGGCAGTAGTAACTTGCCTAGGAAGAAACGCTTTCATAGAAGAGAAAAACCTTGTCTCTGCAATATCTGTGGTAAATCATTCTCTGTAGGTGTCACCTTAACTGAACACAAACGCATTCACACAGGAGGAAAGCCATATCATTGCGATATATGTGGCATATCCTTCTCCAGAAATAGTAACTTAATTAGACACAAACATCTCCATACAGGAGAGATGCCCTATCACTGTGATGTCTGTGGTAAATCATTCTCTGTAAGCAGTAACTTAATTACTCACAAACGCACTCATACAGGAGAGAAACCATATCATTGTGATATCTGTGGTCAGTCATTCTCTCAAAAAGTTTCTTTAACTACTCACAAATACACTCATACAGGAGAGAAACCATATCCTTGTGATATCTGTGGTAAATCCTTTTCTCTAACTGGCTATTTAACTATTCACAAACGCACTCATTCAGGAGAGAAACCATATCATTGTGATATCTGTGGTACATCATTCGCTCGAAGTAGTTACTTAACTTCTCATAAACGCACTCATACAGGAGAGAAACCATATCATTGTGATATCTGTGGTAAATCATTCTCTGTAAATGGTTATTTACCTGTTCACAAACGCACTCATACAGGAGAGAAACCATATCATTGTAATGTGTGTGGTAAATCATTCTCTCAGAATAGTTACTTAACTATTCACAAATATACTCATACAGGAGAGAAACCATATCATTGTGATATCTGTGGTAAATCGTTCTCAGTAAATTCTAACTTAACAAAACACAAAGACATACATATTAGAATGGAGCCATATTACTGTGATGTTTGTGGTAAATCATTTGCTCAGAAAAGATACTTAAATGTGCATAAACGTGTTCATACAGGAGAAAAACCATACCACTGTAATATCTGTGGTAAATCGTTCCTTCGGAAAGCTAAAGTAACTGTTCACAAACGCATTCATTCAGGGGAAAAGCCATATCATTGTGATATTTGTGGTAGATCATTCGCTGAAAGTGGTACCTTAGCTATACATAAACGTCTGCATACAGGAGAGAGACCCTATAGCTGTGACATCTGTGGTAAATCATTCTCTTACAATGGTATCTTAATTAACCACAAACGCCTACATACAGGAGAAACACCTTATCATTGTGATGTCTGTGGTAAATCATTCACTGAAAGTAACAATTTAACTGTACACAAACGTGTCCATACAAGAGAGAAACCATATCGCTGTGATGTTTGTGGTAAATCATTCTCTCAAAATGGAAACTTAACTGTGCATAAACGTGTTCATACAGGAGAAAAGCCATATTGCTGTCATATCTGTGGTAAATCATTCTCTCAGAATCATTGCTTAAATATTCACAAACGCACTCATACAGAAATAGAACCATTATCACCGTGATAACTGGTAAATCACCCTCTCGAAGGGGACTGTTAGATTATCACAAATGTATTCATATAAGAAATATATATACTGTGAGATCTGCAGTAAAATATTATTGAAATCAAGTGACTTAACTGTACATATCTGCGTTCATTCAAGAAAAAGTTCATATGCATTCTAAATCTCTTTAAGAAGTAACTTAATTACTCATGAACACCTTGATACAGGAAATGAACCATTTCAATATAGTAAAACATTCTGTAAATGTCTTTATGCAACAGTACAGGCATATGTTTGCAGGTGAGAAATTATGTCATGAATTATCTGTGGTAAATCGTTATTCTAATTCAAGAGATGAATTCATACAGGGATGAAACCATATTGCTGTGATATGAGAGACAAATTAAAGAAACACAAATAAGTCCAATAAAGGGATAATTCCATATTTATAAAATATATTACTATGTAGTTTTACTGGTCTATTTTATTTCATGACTTGATTATGAAGTCTAATGTTAATTTGCATGTGTTAGTGTAATCTTGAAAAATAATGAAAATAGTTGCTGTAATTTGACAATCATCATTATCATTACCACTATCACTGTTTTAATATCCATTCCACATGCTTGTATGGGTTTTAAATTAAAACTAATTTACTCTATATGTTAACCATCTTTCTGACACAACCCTAAGTTGTAGAATTCCTTGACTTGATCTGTGTATGGTATAAATTACACAGTTCTCCAGATTTATCTTTAACCCAGAGTTATAAAATCTGTTGACATTATTTGATACTGAATACTAATACTGTTAGAATGTGATAGCCAATGTTTTTATTTTAATCCGTGTTATGTTATAAATTATACTAAATAAGCCTACATTTGTCACACTTTGTCATTTGTGATAACTAAAACAAAATATGTCAACACATAAATTTTATAGAAGATATTACATTCTCTACATTAGCATAGCTGAACTGTTGCAATGTTTGCTAACTGTTGGTAGTTTCTGAAATGTTAGCAGGTATTATTGATCTGTTGCCAATTGAATCTGTACTAAATTTGAAGATTTCTTTTACGCAGCTCCTCAACTAAGATGGATCTACAAATAGTACAATTGAGGAGAAATTTTACACATTTTTTTTTTTGTTTAACTTTTAATTCTCACACTTAACAAAACTTTTCCAAGTGTGAAAACACCATCCTTTCTCAGAAGCTAACAGTTCTGGCAATGTATCTTCCCTTATCCTCTAACTAAGCATGCAAGTACTAGCTCCTATCCTCATCAATCTGTTCAGTAGATCTCTTTCTACAGATATCTATCTTGATCTGTACATACACAACACTGTATATACCATTCCAAAAAAGCAGAAAAACTGAGTCATCAAACTATCAACCTATTCGTCTTATTTCTGGGATTTCAAGAATGGTGAAAACAGTTGCTTGTACGCTGGTCGTGAGTTGTGCTAAAAATAGCAGCTAAATACACCTTAAATCACGCCCCCACCACATTAAAAAAATTTCAAAATTTTCCGGGGATTGGTATGTTTTCGATATGGGAGGGTACAATTTTGCCCGAAAATCACGTTTTCCTCCACCCCAGTCTCTTATTTTGTAATTTTTTTTTTATTCTCGTAGAGATTACGAATCTGGAAATTGAATGTATCTTTAAGAAAAATTAAAATAAAAAAAAAAAAATCCCAGATTCATAATCTTTGTATTTTTGTACATGGATAAAAAAAAATCGAAAAAAAGTTAAAAATTAGGAATTCATATTCTCCTGTATATCGAAAACTTAGAAATCCGAAGAAATTCTGAAAAAAAAAAATCCCCCCCAAAAAACCAAAAACACTGGAAATGGGTGGTGTACATGTGCTTCACCTTCACCGATTTTCCAATAGAAACAGAAGAGAATGGAAAATAGCGTGATCAGGATAAATTATCCATATATTGCAGAAAAATACGTTATTTATGTTGAATTAGATACAACTCATTTTTGCTAGCTGGGTTGGAGTGGAACAAAGTGAAATAAAGTGTCTTGCTCAAGGAAACAACACACCATTGAGAATTGAATTCACGACCTTGCAATCGTGAACCGATTACTCTAATCGCTAAGCTAGGGATATAATTAGAAGAATATTAGGAGAGAACCCATCAGACTTTCCCACTTCACTGTAATCTAATCTCAACTGAAAGAACTTCAATATTTCCCATGCCAATAATATCTTATTTGCCAGCCTCTCTGACCCTTCTGTGCTATAAATATGACTTGAATAATCTCAAAAGTTATGGGACCTGTTGTAAATAAGAAGCTCCCTTATTTCTTGCAGTAAGTCTTGTTTGTGATAACCACTATGGTTTCTACAGAATCAAATCCATCAATGAGATGTAATTCATTTCACATTCACTATATTGCCATCTGACCAAGTCTGGACTGAAATCTTGCAAAGATATTTTCTTTTGTAATGAGAAAATTAGTTAAAATCTGTATGACTTGAGAAATTTGTAGAGAGATATATTCTGTTTGGACCCATTGTAGTCACTTCAAGTTCCCTCAGATCATACCCTATCATCTTAAAAAAAACAAAGGACACTTTGAATAATATAATCCTTGATATATAAAATAATGTGTTGGCCGTACTTGGAATGATTTTGATGATAGATCTGCTCAGCACTATCTGTGTTTTAGGCAAAGTGAATAACTTTTCTGTGGAGAGAGGAATTTATGTAATTCATTATTATAATGTTATATAATCTGAAGGTGTAGTGGCTGTTCTGTAATTTTAATGAAAAAATTATAAGGTAAAGTTCAGTTGTTCTAGTAAAGGTTTATATCTACAGATTATCTTTATAAAAATGTAAAACTGAAACTGTTAAATATCTGCTTTTTAAGTATTCTTGATATCTTATGCTATTGTTCTTATTTATTTATTGCAGCAAGTCAGATGACATTGGTAATTAAAGAGGCTTTTTACTTCACATGCATCATCAATATTTATCATCTTTTAAAAAGAATAAAAGAAGCTGCTACACCGAATAGATAGAACCCGTTTTGTAGAAATCTGTGGTAAAAGTTTCTCTGAAATATTTCATCTGAGTGAAATTATTTGTGGCACTTTTCTACTTTGCTCTCTGGAATATGGACAAGATGAATTTGGAATGTAATGAAACTTGGACACGTTTGTAAAAGCGTTTACAGCATCTTCAGATGCCTAACCGATAACTGTTGATGGAAATATAGTAGGAGAAATATTTGTTGGAAATAAAACACAAAATTAATGGAGAAAACTTTATTTGGAAGAGAGAAGTATAGTGGAAAATTAATTCTGTGTAAGCAGTTTAAATACAAAATATAATATAAAAAGTTTGGTTTTTCGCACGAGATACTGCAAGCAACACACACAACATCATATCACTCTCAAAGTCACGCAGACACATTGAAATGTATAAATCATCTTTAGGCAGTAGTAACTTATCTAGGAAGAAATGCTTCCATAGAAGAGGAAAACTGTATTTCTGTGATATCTGTGGTAAATCATTCTCTGTAAGATTTAACTTAACTGTACACAAAAGCATTCACACAGGAGAGAAGCCATATCACTGTGATGTCTGTGGTATATGCTTCTCCAATAGT
>NC_069001.1:8160029-8165055 GCF_001194135.2 Octopus bimaculoides | reverse complement strand
TCAGAAAACATACTTAAATGTGCATAAACATATTCATACAGGAGAAAAACAATTTCATTGTGATATCTGTGGTAAATCATTCTCTCGCAATGCTAACTTAATTAAACACAAACGACTTCATACAGGAGAAGCACCTTACCATTGTGATGTCTGTGGGAAATCATTCTCTGAAAGTAATACCCTAACTCTACACAAACGTGTCCATACAAGAGAGAAGCCATATTACTGTGATATTTGTGGTAAATCATTCTCTCAAAATGGAAATTTAACTACTCACAAACGCATTCATACAGGAGAGAAGCCATATCACTGTCATGCGTGTGGTAAATCATTCTCTCATAGAGGACCCTTACGAAATCACAAATGTATTCATACAGGAGAGATATATACTATGAGATCTGCAGTAAAATATTGTTGAAATCAAGTGACTTAACTGTACATATCTGCGTTCATTCAAGAAAAAGTTCATATGCATTTAAATCTCTTTAAGAAGTAACTTAATTACTCATGAACACCTTGATACAGGAAATGAACCATTTCAATATAGAAAAACATTCTGTAAATGTCTTTATGCAACAGTACAGGCATATGTTTGCAGGTGAGAAATTATGTCATGAATTATCTGTGGTGAATCGTTATTCTAATTTAAGAGATGAATTCATACAGGGATGAAACCATATTGCTGTGATATGAGAGACAAATTAAAGAAACACAAATAAGTCCAATAAAGGAATAATTCCATATTTATAAAATATATTACTATGTAGTTTTATTGGTCTATTTTATTTCATGACTTGATTATGAAGTCTAATGTTAATTTGCATGTGTTAGTGTAATCTTGAAAAATAATGAAAATAGTTGCTGTAATTTGACAATCATCATCATCACCACTATCAATGTTTTGATATTCATTCCACATGCTTGTATGAGTTTTACATTAAAACTAATTTACTCTTAAACTATTTTATTCTATATGTTAACCATCTTTCTGACACAACCCTAAGTTGTAGAATTCAAAGTGGAATACCATTAAATTAATACAGATATATGGGTACACAGATGGATGCACATGCATACATTCTCATACATATATACATTTATTGAGCACTAATATTTTGTGGTGATGATGTTATTTTTCTTTTGGTGCTAGTATATAAACCAGATTGACTTTGATATCAGTTTAGAATACTCTACTTCACTTTTGTATTTTATATATTTCATGTGAACAGCTGCTGTCTACAGACCAATATAAGGGATTCTCTGTGGTCACTGCTAGAAATAGCAGCCAAATACTGTTATAATAAGGAGAGAATGCATTAAATAATGTAACCCTAAATCTTAAAAAGATGATATGGCCATGGTAGGACATACACACACAGACTCACATACACAGTAGCAGACCTACACACATATACATGTCCTAATCTGGTCGAAATGCTAAGCGGTATTTCATCTGCCGTTACGTTCTGAGTTCAAATTCCGCCGCGGTCGACTTTGCCTTTCATCCTTTTGGGGTCGATAAATTAAGTACCAATTACGTACTGGGGTTGATGTAATTAACTTAATCCCTTTGTCTGTCCTTGTTTGTCCCCTCTATGTTTAGCCCCTTGTGGGCAATAAAGAAATAAGAAACATTAGCATGCCAGGCAAAATGCTTAGTGGTATTTCGTCATTGTTTATGTTCTTGGTTAAAATTCCGCCGCGGTCCATTTTGCCTTTCATCCTTTTGGGGTCGATAAATTAAGTACCTGTTGCATACTGGGGTCAATCTAATCGACTGGCCCTTTCCCCCAAAAATTTCAGGCCTTGTGCCTAGAGTAGAAAAGAATGTGGATGCCAATAAAGATATGATATATGCGCTTATATTTTATTTTATGAGTATGTGTTTACCTATTAAAATTATTTGTCTTTGACTAGAATATACACTTGTGTATGAAATTACTTTGTGACTTCGTAAAATAAAAATTTGTAAAGGCCATACACTTTTATTAACTATAAATTACCGTCAATTAGTTACTGAAATCTGTATAACCAAACTTTGCCACATAAAGTGGTTACAAGAACACTTTTTGTTGCTTTTAACAGAGGTCTGCATAAATTGTAAAAGCAATATGGAAATTGATATTAGAAGCATAAAGAAGAGATGTTTGAGAAGGAATTGCTGCAAACCGATTATCTGGAAAGGAGCAATCTATTTTAACATTGTAGTATACATTTGAATAAAGTAATTTTCCTAATTTCATCAAGGACATATGAAGGACACCCCCTCTCAGTACTACTCCCACCACCCAGTTGAGGGGATTTTATCTTTCAAGGTACTTGGTGATGGTACTGCTGCCATGGACACTCTGTAAAGTGGTTGCATTAGGAAGGGCATCCAGCTGAAAAAAACCATACGAAAATAGATAATGGAACTCATTAAACTACACTTAGGAGAAATTGTGTTCAAATATGTGGAGAAATGCAGTTAACAGACATCATTAAAAATATTCTTTCAATATGTGATGAGAACAGCTGATCTCTAATTGTGGAAAGAACCTGTGGTAGAGGTAAACTCAGGAAGACATAGAATGAGGTGATGAAGTATGATCTCCAAACTTTGGGCCTCACTGGGGCAATGACTAATGACCGAGACCTTTGGTAATATGCTGTGCTTGAGAAGACCCAACAAGTCAAATGAAATCATAGTCGTGGCCGCTGCTGGTGTCATGTAACTGGTACCCATATCAGTAGCATATGAAAATCACCTTTTGAGCTTTGGGCCTTACAGAGGCAAGGTGACCAATGCTAGTGGCATGTGAAAAGCACCTTTTGAGTGTTGGGCTTCATGGAAGCAATGATGAATAACAGAGTTTTGGTATTATGCTGTGCTTGAGAAGAAGACCCATCAAACCAAGTAAAATTGCAATCATGGCAGATAATGGTGTCACACAAATAGCACCCCTGCTGGTGGCATGTGAAAGTATCCATTGCACTCTTGAAGTGGCTGGAGTTTGGAAGGGCATCCAACCGAAGAAACCATGCCAAATCAGACTGGAGTCTGGTGCATCCTCCCAACCCTGGTCAGACCGTCCAACCCATGCCAGAATCAACAAGGGACGTTAAATGATAATGATGATGGTAACGGTTTCGCGACAATATTTCTTACCAGAATATATTGTCTTTTTGTTTTAAAATAACCAGACAAACAAGATATGTTAAAATTTTATATTATCTTTCTGTCAAAAATTTGAATTGAAATTTCAGTGCATCGATATAGGTAGCCTCAAGTGTATTAAAGGAAAAGAATATCGATATGATTATATTTTTTTCACAAAACTAAAAGAATTGTCATTGAAACTTGCGCACACTTCTCAAGTTACCCCCCTTTATAACATCTTTTGCGTAAAGTGCCTAATAGAGATGCAAAAGGTATTAATACGCATCATTGAAATATTATTTAGAATTTCCCGCTCCATTCAAAGTTGATCGCTTGTTGAAAGTAATCAGACTTCATTAAAAACTAAACTTATTCCGTAGAAGACGATGATTTATGCACCACGACAGGTAAGATAAAATGATCATTGAACACTCATTTTACATAATCGTGAACTTGCATGTATTTTATAACACCAAAGCAAACTTTATCGCCTTTTCTTCACTCTGCCTGGAATTTCGTGTCCCCTCCCTCACATCTGATGTTATAGGTTGTAATTATACTAGGGCACCAGCAGTCTCAAAATCCACCTAAATTTAACGTAATTCTATTTCTAAAAGTCCATTTTACGATTTGTATTGGTTTAAGTTTTTCCCGAAATTTGTTAAAAACACAATGATTTCCACGTGCTATTGAAAGAAGGTGATGAACAAAATCTTCCTATATGTTGTTGCTATTAAGCAGATCTCTGATCAAAGACATTCTAGCACCTTCTTCAGAAGTTTTTAGAGCAATATTATTCAACATATCTTTACCTTAAGACGGTAGTGTATGATTTGAGGGAAATATAGTTGCTATTTTTAATTTTTATTTTGCAGGTCAAGCGACCCTGTAGAGGGCTCCCTGATTTTTATCATTTGATGGAAACGTATATGTGTTTTTACTATTTACATTTATAAATGAAGTGAAACCTATTTCTACTGATAATCTTGGATTAATCATCCCGTTTCGCTTTCCGTTTGACAATTTCGACTTTTTAAATATTCTTTCGCCTTATGCACATTTACAAAAGCTAGGTCTTTCGACCTGCTAGATAAAGTAACCAAATAGCTCAACAACTTGCTAGGATCAAGTTTACACCGTTCCCTATAATTTATATTTAACTTTTTGCTTCAGCCTTTATAGCAAAAATGAAAATAAATCAAGGAAATAACTTGTAAAATGTATCCCGTACTTCGCTGTCCGAAACGACGCCCCGATCCATTTTGGATTTTACGCATGCGCCGAAAATATTCTTTCAACACAAACTGATGCTGACAGATCATCAAAATAATAAAATCTATAAGTATTATTTCAACATGGTATAATTCAAAATAAATATCATTTAACATGTTGCAATCCTGTTTAAGAAACGTATAATGAAATGTCTTCCAGTTATGACATATCCGTCTTCAAATTAAAATTTCAGCATAACGTGCAAAACGGGTAAAGTTTCGGAATAAGCAACGTTTCCGCATAACTTAATTGTATTTCCAGCTGACTATCGATGCAGTATCTGTGTCCTTATATTTTCGAACAAGGAAGTTTAGCGTCCCCACTTAGCTAAACACCCTCGTTCGAAAATATAAGGATACAGATCGTGCGTCGATGGCCAGCTGGAGACGATGTTTCCTGGGGCTAAATAACAGTAACATTCGTCCTAATCAGGGCTGCCACATTATGTCGATAAATAATCTTTACTCTAGAGTACTGTTACTGGGTACTACTAAAGCAGAGTGGTCCCGAACGCGCGGTCGCGCGTCCGCGCTAGCTAGTCGTGAGTGGTCGATCCTACAAAAAGTGCGCGTGTGCAAATGAATACATGTGTTTAGGGTTAGGATCGATCACTCA
>NC_069001.1:8145759-8159782 GCF_001194135.2 Octopus bimaculoides | reverse complement strand
CATAATTTCCAGAATATGGATATTTCTTAACGAAATTTTCAACAAATACCTCTTAGATGCTGTGGATTCAGATATATAGGGATTTATGGGAAAGAATTTTTCCGAGAGGGTGGAGGGTGGGGGAAAGGAGTTTCGGCATATTCACACGATCCGACTTTTTACATAAAATTTGTCCCAACGCGGGAATTTACATCAAGAATCTTGAAAACCAAATAAGAAAATGAAGAAGGTTTAAAATACTCCTGTAATTTGTAATATGTAGAGTTAATAAAATTTCTTGTGTTGAATTGCTGCTTTGTAAGTATGAAGTATTCTCAATCTCTTACTCTGTTTTTCTATTTCAGAATAATGGATGATATTGACATGAAAGAATTTTTACTTCAGCTGCATCAGTGCTATTTACCATTGTTTAAAGACTAAAGGAAGATGTTATACACCATAGGTATAATACTGTATGGTGGAATTACTGCGAAATATTTCCAACAAGTTGAGATTAATAGCAACATTTCTCCATAAAGCTTGCTAAAATATATACAAGGCAATTTTGCAATTTAACTAAACTTAAATTGCAAATGAGTTTGCACTCTTTTCGGATATCACAAACGGAACATCTGATGGGAGTGTAGCAGAAGAGATATTTGTCGAGAAGACAACGTACATCAAAGAGAAGAGAATATCTTCATGTTGTAAGTTAAAAAGAATTATGGAAAATCAATTATCTGAAAAGAAAGTAAATTGTAAAAGACAGTATAAGAAGATGAACTTCTCCAGTAAGATAGGAAAAACATCATACCACTGTGATATCTGTAAAAAGTCATTCAATCAGAAAAGTAACCTAACTACTCACAAACATATTCATTCAGGAGTCAAGCCATATTACTGTGATATATGTGGTAAATCTTTCTCTCAAAAAAGTTGCTTTTCTCGACACAGGGATATTCACATAGGAAAGAAGCCATATGATTGTGATATTTGTGGTATATCATTCACTCAAAAGGGTAACCTAACTACTCACATGCGTATTCATACAGGAGAAAAACCATATCATTGTGGTATCTGTGGTAAATCATTTTCTCAAAGTAATGACTTGACTACTCACAAAAGAATTCATACAGGAGAGAAGCCATATCATTGTGATACTTGTGGTAAATCATTTTCCGAAACAACTCACTTAACTACTCACAAACGTATTCACACAGGAGAGAGACCTTATTACTGTGATATATGTGGTATATTATTCACTCAAAAAGGTAATCTAACTGTTCACAAACGTATTCATACAGGAGAAAAACCATATGACTGTGATATTTGTGGAAAATCATTCTCCGTAAGTAGTAGCTTAACTACACACAAGCGCATTCATACTGGAGAAAAGCCATATAACTGTGATATCTGTGGTAAGTCTTTCTCTGAAACTGGTAACTTTTATAAACACAAGCGTATTCATACAGGTGAACAACCATATCACTGTGATGTCTGTGGAAAATCATTCTCTCATGGAAGTACTTTAATTACTCACAAGCGTGTTCATACTGGAGAAAAACCATATCACTGTGATATCTGTGGCAAATCTTTTTCTCAGAGTAGTTCATTGACTGTTCACAAGCGTATTCATACAGGAGAGAAACCATATGACTGTGATATCTGTGGCAAATCATTCTCTGATGGAAGTGTCTTAAATAAACATAGGTACATTCACAGTTCAGAAAAACCATATCATTGTAGTATCTGTGGTAAATCCTTTTCTAAAATTAGTTACTTAACTAAACACAGACATATTCATACAAGAGAGTAACTGTATTGCTGTGATATCTGTGATAAATCATTCTGTGAAAGAAGAGAAACCACACGAGTGTAACGTCTGTGATAGTTCATTTTATCAAAGAAGTATTTGACAAGAACTTTTTTTAACCAATTACCCCAAAACATATTTTCTTTATGCCAACGTTACCCCTTTGATTTGAAAAGAAGAAAATCATAGATTCTTTGGATTCAGAAGGTTTATTGACTCTATTTATATGGAGAGAATAGAATTATAAATATAAAAAGTATGAAACAAATGTGATAAAATATCCTGATTTTGAAACAAAAGGGATTTTCTAGAAACTTTTTCACTTCAGGTTATGGAGATATGATGTTGACAACGCCTTAGCAACCAAATTGTTTGTAATTCAAAATGGCTTGATGTCTCTGAAACACTTGCATTACATTGGACAGATGCAGTGTTGCTAAAAAAAAAAATTTCTGTCATATCAAGGAACACATTTTTTTTATATAATTTTATTTATGTCTAATGAATCCTCACTCCCAAGAATTTCATTTTTACACCACTTGTAATTTACCCCCAGTTTGCTGACCCCTGAACTAGATGGGTATATTCACTCTTGACGAAAAAGAAAAATCATGTAATATATGTATTATATCATTCTTTCAAAAAATGTCACTTATCTATTCATAATCTGTTGATATTGTAGAGTAGCTGTATCTCTCAATATTCATTCTCTGACAATAATTACTTATGGAGATATGATGTTGACAACGCCTTAGCAACCAAATTGTTTATAATTCAAAATGGCTTGATGTCTCTGAAACACTTGCATTACATTGGACAGATGCAGTGTTGCTAAAAAAAAAATTTCTGTCATATCAAGGAACGCATTTTTTTTTATATAATTTTATTTATGTCTAATGAATCCTCACTCCCAAAAATTTCATTTTTACATAACAACTTTATATAACAACTACAGCCGTGGCTGTGTGAATATGAATTTTGCTTTGAAGCACATGGATTCAGGTTCTATCTCATTGTGTGGCACCATGGGCAAGTGTCTTCTGTTACAGCCTTGGGACGACCAATGCCTTGTGAGTGTAATTGGTAGATGGAAGCTGGTTTATGTGTGTGTGTGTGTTTGCACATGCACATATAAATGTTTACATTCAGTGTGTCTTTTCTTGATACAATTTGAGAGAAATATGGTGAGTCCTGTTTAGCTCTTCCCTATACAAGACATCCTGTAACTCTGTGTCTTTGAGGAAAAGTTGAAATGAAATACCAAAAAAAAATTTCTTTCTTAAAGTACAAGTAAGGCTTGGCAACTATCCCAATAAATCTCCGTCCAAAACCCAGGATATCATGGAAAATCAGGTGCAAAAATGAACTAAGACATACAATGATATTTTTAATAAAGGCATTCTTTAAGAACATCCATATATATTCTATATAATCTATTTCCAGAAGGGAGGAAAGATACAATTGATTTGACATCATGGGTGAATAGCTAGAGAAATGTATTCTCATAATTGACCATAGATTTTGGGTGAACACAAACCATGTAAACATTTTATAACACTTTCAATGGATATATGTATGATTTTTTGATATTCTGAATTTTATGTATCAAAGATTGTAAGGAATGGAAAAGGTAAATAAAGGCTATGCCTTGCATAACACTGCTTTTTGTTGTCTATGCAAGCTGTGTACAAGCATGATGTTTACTAACTTCCTGTACCAGGATCTTTTTGGGTTGTGCTGCTCTATAACTGTTTTGTTCATGCACTTGTGAATGCTAACAGTATAGAAATCTTCAGAATGGAAAAATTAAGGTTGAATTTGTTGCTCGTGGATATCGCATTACCAGGTAAAAAAAAAGGTGTATATGAATTTGCTAATATACATTACAAATGAGCTAATTAGCCAAGTGAGATGGAAAACTTATTTTTAAAAATCCATGTCAGACCTGAGAATTGTAACCTTCCTAATTTCTCTTGCATTTTGATCTTGAAGGAATACCTCCACCACCACTGCCACCTAAGTAATCAAAATGATGAGAATTTTGAAAAGGACTTTAAGATGATTAAAAAGTTAAATTTAAGCTGAAATTCAGCACACTAAACCTACATCTAAGGAAGATTAACGACTTTATTAGAAGACTAAATCAATACAACTGGAATCTTAGTTTCTGCAAACAAAACAGGCAGCCTTTACATTTTACCACTGAATATTTATTGGAGTCTCATAAAGCAGCTACATAAAAATTATAAAATTGTACCAGATTTCACTTTAATGGAAATCAACTGGAAGAGCTGTCAATTAGGGGCTGTGGACTAGAGGACCAGACTGAACCTTTTGAACATTGATCACCACATATTAACTTAAAGGACTGCAAAGTTAATTCTGTTGCCAACCCTTCTATTCATCTCGTATGCCCTGCTAGCTCAGATATAGGTTGAATATGTAATTTTAGGTAGAATAGTATGCTACCTCTGTTCTAAAATTCCACTACACCTGTGGACTAATATTAAGAAGCTTTTCCACTAGTTTCGACCATTATTCTATGAAGATAAATGTAAATTTATACAAGTCGATATCAATAAGTATTATTCCACTGTCTCACTTGTCCTGCTCGATAAGGCTCTTATTTTTGCTCAGGTAGACTTGGACTTCACTAGGAAAGAAATTGATATTATCCTAATGGCCTGTCACACCACAATTAGTTTCAGTGGAAAATTTTGGGTTCATAAGGGACACCTGGTGATATTGACATCCTGATGGTGTTGAGTGACTGAATAAAGTATTCAGCAAGATGTTTAGAGCAAGGACTTTATGGAATGATGAGAACAGAGGGAGGTTGTTCATTCAGGTGTAACATAAAATGCCCACTAAATAACCAGTGCAGTGAGAAACTTGTGTTTCAGGTAGAGTTTATATCAAAGAATCCCTGTAGGGCAGATGGTGTGTGGAAATTATGTGGGTGCACAAGGAATCACTTCAGGACCAGATTCAGCAATCATAAGTTTTTATGTAATATCTACGAGGGCATAATGTTACATGGCAACCTCAATAATGTAGATGACATCAAAAAAAGCACCCATGTCTATGCTATAAAGTGGTTGACATTAGGAAGGGCATCCAACCATAAAAAAACCATGCCAAGGCAGATATAGGAGCTCGATGCAATCTGTAGACATCAAAGCTTGTCAAACTGTCCAAACTATTGCCTGACAAAAAAAAGACAAGCATTTTGTCTTAAAACTATATAAGAGGACAGTCGTGGGCATATGTTTTTGGCTCAGCAAAGAGACCGATAGAATAAGTCTGAGGTCGATTTGTTCGGCTAAAACTCTTCAAGATGGTGCACCAGCATGGCCGTAATCAAATGAATGAAACGGTAAAAGATAAAAGATATTCCTACATATGCACATTCACACACGCACGATAAAAGAAGCCGAAACTGACGTCGCTGTTAACCTTTCCTTTGTAAAAGTTATTAATTAAACGAGTACTGTACTAAAAGTGTTGAGTAATCCTTCACTTTAATGTCAAATTGTTTCTTTTTATTTGGTGTTGAAGATTCTTGTGGAGAGACGGGTTACTGAAGAGATTGCAAGAGTGCAATGAAATGATTTAACAAAACAAAACAAAAAAAAACTAAATACTGTTTATAAATAAAGGACCGAACCAGTGCGTGTGTTTCTTACCGGCATAATGCCTCTCCCAAGGTTTAATAGTGTTTCTTTTTACATATGACTTAACATAAAAACAAACATTAATGTGTGTGTGCTAGAAATAAGCTAATATATTAACGCAGTTATTTCGTGTCGAAACTGCGGCTAAATAACATTAGTCATCTTTATTGCTTTACTACGAAATTACCGCTGAATATGGAAGACTTGCAATAGTCTTATTTATCTTTCATTTCACGTAAAGGAGGAACCTGAAAAAAAAAAACTCTATTTTAATCTTTTTTCGTTGTTTTATGTGAAAACAGAACACAGGCATTCATTGTTTCAATCTAAATATGGTAAGTTAGCCAAGATTTGCATTAACGTTGTATTATTGTGCATGTGTAAGTAATTGAAATGTCTGCTTCTTCGGGGCGTGTACTAATTATATAAACTTAGATGTGAAAACTCTAAACAACATTGGGAAACATGTTCATGTCCTACGTTTTTCTTACACAATTATACTCAGTAATTAAGGAGTTTATGGAAAATAATATAAATAAATTATGATGATAATCTTTTCTACTATCGGTACAAGGCCTAAAATTTTGAGGAAAGGTGCTTGTTGATTGCATCGATCTCAGTGCTTAATTGGTACTTATTTCATCGACCCCGAAAGGTCCACGTTAGCGGAATTTCAATTCAGAAATATAAATACAGACGAAATGCCTCTAAAACATTTTGATAATAATCGTTTCGGTATTAAACCGCTGACGATTTACGAAAAAATCGAGCTCGATACAAAGTGGGGTTACATGAAAGAGCGTGTAAACAGAAATATAGCTGTAACAATTTTGAACAAATGAGAGATACTTCCGAGGGCTACTTTTGGAAAGCAAACAGAAGAATGTAGTGATCGTGACTTCATCCACGGGACAATATGCTGCTATAAGTAATCGAAACCAACTTGATGTGTCTAAAGTGTATGTTATTGTGATTAAATGTTCCGTCCGCTGCAACAGCTAAAACGTCCTTCACATCGTCATCGACTTATTGTATGAATATATTTTTCTTACCTTAATTCATATTATCGATCTGAATATTTTAAGTCTTCTTTGTTAATGATTCATGATCAGGTTTTGTATATTCGCAATTTAAACATTTACATTACGTCAAAACTACAAAATTTGGAAAAGGAAAAAAAAAAAAAATGAAGGAATGTTGCAATGGGAGCGAGAATGATTTTTTTTTTAAAATTCAAAATGGTTAGATTATTATCCATACAAGAACTGATGGTTCTCTCAGTTCATATTCGGAAAACTAGTTTGTGTCAAATAGTTTCATTAAATATGTTGTTGTTGGCACTCCGTCGCTTACGACTTCGAGGGTTCCGGTTGATCCGATCAACGGAACAGCCTGCTGGTGAAATTAACGTGCAAGTGGCTGAGCACTCCACAGACACGTGTACCCTTAACGTAGTTCTCGGGGATATTCAGTGTGACAAGGCTGACCCTTTGAATTACAGGTACAACAGAAACAGGAAGTAAGAGCGAGAGAAAGTTGTGGTGGAAGAGTACAGCAGGGTTCGCCACCATCCCCTGCCGGAGCCTCGTGGAACTTTAGGTGTTTTCGCTCAATAAACACTCACAACGCCCGGTCTGGGAATCGAAACCGCGAGTCCGCTGCCCTAACCACTGGGCCATTGCGCCTCCACCATTAAATATGTAATGGAGTGGTTACCAGAATGTAATGGTTGTTGTGTATGTAGAAGGTGAAGATGATGTTGATTCAATGAAAGGAAGACAGTGCCCGAAGTTGTAGATAACACGTTTATTTCTCCATTACATGTAATTAAAGTCAAACCACGACGTGTAGGCGTGTATAGAATCAGTGGGAAAGCATACGAGATAACGAGAGTTATATTTTCTTGTAAAAGTGCAAATAGCATTAGACTTATCTATTCCCTGTCGTTCTAGCAGCCGTAAGTCAATAGATCAAGTGATGTTGGTCGAAAGTAAGAGAGTGGTGGACGGAACAACTGTATCGTTGATGAATTCCATAGCTGTCCCTTTATGATGTTCTGTCGAGACGGTATTTCGAACTGGTTGACCTGCTCTCTGTTGGTCGCCCTCACTAACTAATTTCTGGACAGATTTTTTTCCTTACGTAATTCTAGTATTGTCCACATGATTTATACATACATATGTACAGACACACACGCCCGCACATTTTTCCATGTTCATATGGATTAGACAGATCTTGTATGGCTGGATGCCCTTCCTGATGCCAACCTTCACCTGTTTCCAAGTAAGATAATATTCCAATATGCTCAGACATGTTTCCGTGGAAGATTGGAAGCAAAGAGCAGTAACATTCACTTATAACTATCGCACAATGTCATGGTAAGGAGACAGTAAAATACAGAATACATGTTGGAATTCTACATAGTTTTTGTTTCACAGCTCAGGGCTATAGTAGAAGGCACTTGTCCAAAGTACCATACAATGGGGTGAAGCCAGAACCATGTGGCTACAAAACATGTTTCTTAAGCACACAGCCATATATTTCTAACATAACTTGATTTATGAATTTTCATAATTAAAGATTTGAAATTTTAATCACATTCTACTAGAGTCACTTCCAAAGATTTTCAAATGGGTCATTTAGTTTTTTAAGGCTTTTATTGAAAATTTTTTAAATGCTCATCCTCAACTTAAGAATACCTCAGATCAGGAGTCCTTATTTCACCTTTAGTTTTGGTTACAAAATTTCTTTTGTAACTAAAACTAAAGTGTCTTTTTTGTGTGTTGTTGTTGAAGTTAAGAACTAAGTTAAATATTCCAGCAATAACCATCTTGTTTTCTTCTGATATGTTAGACAGCATTATCCAATGCTGGGAAATCTTTTTTGAAGATTTAGTTGCAATTTCTTGCATATTGAGGCTGTGTTAGCTTGTCAAGTTTCTCTTGCATGTGGTTGTAAAATGATAGGAGAGAGAAGAGTAGAAATATTCGTTGTCAAATGAAAAGTGCAACTGAGTTTTGAGTGCTAAAATAATAAGTCAACAAAGAATTACCTTTCTGGACTGGGAAGAATCTTTTTAGCCACTAATCTTTTATCTTTTACTTGTTTCAGTCATTACACTGCGGCCACACTAGGGCAATGCCTTGAAGAATTTTGTGTCAAACTTATTGACTCCAGTATTTTTTATTCAGACTAGTACTTATTATGTCAGTCTCTTTTGCTGATCTGTTAAGTCAGGGGGATGTCAACACACCAACACCAGTTGTTAAGTGGTGATGGGACACACAAACACACACATATCATAGGCTTCTATCAGTTTCCGTCTAACAAATCCACTCACAAGGTCTTGGTCATTCTGAGGCTATAGTAGAAGACACTTGCCCAAGGTGCCACACAGTGGGACTGAACCCAGAAACATGTAGTTAGGATGCAAACTTCTTACCATATAACCATGCCTAGAAGATGTCTGTAATCTACAAACATGTAAACTTCTTAAAAGGTTGTATGATGCACTTTTAGTTACAAATTAAAAAGTGAAGTTCCATTACTTGTTAAAGTTAATAGCTACAGCTTACCAACTCTCCATGTATGTAGTAAGATTTTGTTTATTACTTCCATATTTTTTAAAGTATCCTCTATATTTTAAACAAATTTATTTATTATTTCAGAATACCATGTGATATTGCAATAAAGGAGTTCTTACTTAAGATGCACCAATGAATTCTATTGTTATCTATTAAAAACTGTAAAATGTTATACTGAATGAACCCACAATATGATTCTGTGATCAAGTTACTGTGAGATAAATTAAATTCTTAATCAAACTTCAATGAGGAGATGTTCATGAAACTTCAAGCGTCTTCAGATATTGGCAGAGACTGCACAAATAATGGAAATACATCACTGAAGTATTTGTTAGAAATAAAATATTAAAACGAAGAGAAAAAAAATATCCATATATTGTGGTGAAAGAAGAAAAATTATGGAAAATGAATTACATGAGAATCGGGTTAAATGTAAAACACAGCCTAAAATGATTTGTTTTCCTGATGGGATGCTGAGAAAGAAAGCAAAGGCATCTTACCAATGTGATGTCTGTAACAAGTCATTCTCTCAAAGAAGTCACTTGATTATTCATAAACGCATTCATACAGGAGAAAAACCTTTTCACTGTGATATCTGTGGTGAGTCTTTCTCACGAAAAGGTCATTTAACTACTCACAAATACATTCACACAGGGGAGAAACCACATCGATGTGATATTTGTGGTATATCATTCTCTCAAGGATCAAGCTTAACTAAACACAGACATATTCATACAGGGGAGAAACCATATCACTGTGATGTCTGTGGTAGATCATTCTCTACAAGAAGTCACTTAACTACTCACAACCGTATTCATACAGGAGAAAAGCCATATCACTGTGACATTTGTGGTAAATCGTTCTCAGCAACAGGTAACTTAACATTTCATAAGCGTATTCATACAGGAGAGAAGCCCTATCATTGTGATATATGTGGCATATCATTCTCTAAAACAAGTGACTTAACTGTACACAGACGCAGTCATACAGGAGAGAAGCCATATCACTGTGATATCTGTGGTAAATCATTCTCTGGATGTGGTGACTTAACTACACACAGACGCATTCATACAGGGGAGAAGCCATATCACTGTGATATTTGTGGTAAATCATTTGCTAAAGCAAGTGATTTAACTATACATAAACGCATTCATACAGGAGAAAAGCCTTATCATTGTGATATTTGTAGTAAGTCTTTCTCTATAAGTGGTAACTTGACAAAACACAGACGTATCCATTCAAGAGAAAAACCATATCACTGTGATATCTGTGACAGATCTTTTTCTCAAAAAAGTCACCTAACTACTCATAATTTCATTCACACAGGAGAGAAGCCTTATCATTGTGATATCTGTGGTAAATCATTCTCTGTAACAGGTCAGTTAACTACTCATAAACGCATTCATACAGGAGAGAAACCATATCACTGCAATATCTGTGGTAAATCATTCTCTCAGACAGGTAGTTTAAGTAGGCACAAGTGCATTTCTTTAGGAGAAAAACCGTATAATTGACAGCTGTGATTCATTCTCTCAAAAAGTCTCTGAACTAGATATTTATTCATTCCTATCTTGTATAACCATAATTAAATTTACATAACAAAATTATATAATGATGTGATAAAAACTTCTCAACATTATATTTTGTATGACAACGACTCTCTCTGCAGTGGTGAGGAAACTTTGGATGCTTTCTGAATACTCATACATTTTCCATTACACATTCTATGACGTATTTGACATTTTGTATAAATGCTCAAAAATATATTTACATATTATTATCATAAATTATGAATTACATCATTGTACAGTTATTATGTGAGGAGCAAATACACAAACCATTTAAAGACAGGAGTTCCGACATACAATAACTAGGGGACACACACACACACTCGGTCTGATATATGTTCTTCCATGTATCTTATGCATATTCTGTTTGAAATTCTATGAAATGGATGATACTGTCAGATTTTATATATATTTTTCATTTATAAAATAATTTATGACTTGGCGATTAAGCTGAATGTTAATTTACAAGCATCTTTGAAACCTTAAACTTAATATAAATTCTAAATGAGTGATATAATATGTTGTAATCATTGTTGTCAGCATCATCATCATAATAAATAGTTAAATCTCCATTCTGCGTTATAGTACATCCCTTTAGCATTCATATTATTCTGTCAAATGTCATATTTATTTATTCAAATTGTTTTAAATTAATCATACATTATCTCATAGCTTTGAGATTTCAATGATGTGATTGTTTATTTTTAGTATGACATTGTAGAATAGGAGTGAGAGAGGCCAGATCTGGTCAGTTTCACCATAAAACAATCTGAATATTTGGGCCGGACATGGTCAGTTTAAATGCTAAAGGGATATTGATTGAACATTTCTCTCAACAAGATACCACTTTGTTTTGTTCAATCTTTTATCATCTCATCTGTGAAGTCCAGTGTTTACAGTTCTGATCTCACCACACTTTGTGGAAATTCATAACTTGAAATTTAAATAAAGCTGGTTTCCACTTAAATTACTCTCATATCATTTTATATGTAGAATATCTAATTAAGGTGGCGAGCTGGCAGAAACGTTAGCGTGCTAGGCAAAATGCTTTGCAGTATTTCGTCTGCCGTTATATTCTGAGTTCAAATTCCGCCGAAGTCAACTTTGCCTTTCATCCTTTCAGGGTCGATAAAATAAGTACTAGTTACACACTGGGGTCGATGTAATCAACTTAATCCATTTGTCTGTCCTTGTTTGTCCCCTCTATGTTTAGCCCCTTGTGGGCAATAAAGAAATAAGAATATCTAATTAAATATGTGCTAACCCCATCAGCATCTCTATCTCTAGAATTCCCAAAGTTGATCAATGTCTAGTAAAAGTTTCACATTCACCCAACTCTTATTCATTAAATCTTTTACATTGAAGTTATCTAATTTAATAAAATTTGAAGTTAAATTCTAGATATTGGAGATTATTATACAGTGAATAAGAAATAAAGGTGTAATTTGTGTATTAAATGATAATGACATAGTTATCTAGTAATCTTGTAATCTAGCCAGTTATTTGAGAAGCAGAACAAGCAAAATATACTTACTAATCTCTACAAGGAGGTGCTGTAAAGTTTCTGGCTTTAAAAGTATTGTGAAAGGCCTGGTTGGAGGCACAGCCTTCCAAGTTCTTTTACAGGGCTTAGAAAAACTGAAGGATTGCTGCAATAAGTGTGTGAATATGAGAGGAGAATATGTTGAATAAAATCATAATTAACTGATCCTCTTGTATTTTCTTTTACTTAAAGCCAAAAACTTTTCAGCACGCCCTTGTAATACTGTTAAAGATGTAAGATGTCTTGTTTGTATTTTATCTTTGTTGATTGTTGCATAAATCCATATGAACGAGAGTAACGAATAAAATATCTATTCAATCGAATTGCACTCTTCGTCTTGACTATTTTTATTATTTTTTTTTTTTATTGTTATTATTATTATTATTATTATTATTATTATTATTGTTCAGTAGTTTTATTTTTATAACGTGCTTTCACTTCACTACCGAGCGCAGCTCTGTGCGCCTTGGGTATGTGCTGTGGTTTGCTGTGGTGCTCTTATGTTTACTGTATTGAAAGTGTTTTATTATTATTATTATTATTATTGATATAATATATATTCCGTCTAACATAATTCCAAAAGGAAGAAAATATACTTTTGATGTATTTGATATTGTGGGTGAATCTTTGAGAAATATGTTCCCATCAATCATTAATGTCACAGTGCAAGTAAGCTAAAAGTAAATATACAAACCATAAAGAAAATATCCCATCATGCTATGATAGGGCACATGTATGATAGCTTATATATATATCTTCTTTATCTCATATTTATTCATTTATCTATCTTATGTATTTTCTGGGATAAAGTTTATTGAGTGAATGATTCTGTTGGTAAGGCCTTTATAATTTTATGTGTGGCCTTGTCATCACATCAGAAGATGGTCTTTGACAACCATCATCACCATACAAGTATTCCAGTCTTCTACAACAAATATGTCTGGCTATGGGGAATGATATCTTGCTTGGGAGAAGATGAGGGTTGGTAACAAGAAGGGTGTCTGGTCATAGAAAAACTGGCTCAACAAAGTCCATCTGAATCATGCAAGCGTGTAAAAAACGTATGTTAGATTATGCTGATGATGATGGTGTCAGTGGTGCAGTAGAAATACTGAGACCTTAAAAATAAAAATAAAACAATATGATAGCATGTGTGCATTAGATTACTAAAATAGCTCTTCTACAATGTAACTGACACCAATTATAGCCATTCCGAAATTGGAAAATGTAGTGAGCCCTTAAATTTGCCAGTCATTTTACCAGAGACTGCGATTAGGTTGTTTAAAAATATGAACAATGAAAAATTGGCTAAAATTTTCTGGATTACTTTAGAAATTAACTAGATTTATAGATGTTTTGCTTACTGATTTCATTAACCATTATGTGCTAGAAAGAAATTATCTAAACTGGCAAGCCTGATTATCAAGAATCACACTAGTTTGATCTCAAGACAAGCACATAATATGCTTGTTGCACATGTACTTGTTGTTGGCACTCCGTCGCTTACGACGTCGTGAGTTCCAGTTGATCCGATCAATGGAACAGCCTGCTCGTGAAATTAACGTGCAAGTGGCTGAGCACTCCACAGACACGTGTACCCTTAACGTAGTTCTCGAGGAGATTCAGCGTGACACAGTGTGACAAGGCTGACCCTTTGAATTACAGGCACAACAGAAACAGGAAGTAAGAGTGAGAGAAAGTTGTGGCGAAAGAGTACAACAGGGTTCGCCACCATCCCCTGCCGGAGCCTCGTGAAGCTTTAGGTGTTTTTGCTCAATAAACACTCACAACGCCCGGTCTGGGCCATTGCGCCTCCATGCACATGTACATATACTACAGAAAAAAAAAATTCTTAAATATTA
>NC_069001.1:8143161-8145115 GCF_001194135.2 Octopus bimaculoides | reverse complement strand
GGTTAAGGTGATAAACTAATAGAATTGTCAGCTTTACATTCTGGGTTCAAATTCATTGCCTTTCATACTTTCGGAGTCAATAAAACAAAGTGCCAGTCAAAATACCAGGGCCAATGTAATTGAGTAATTGACAAACCCTGTCAACCAATTCCAGCCCTTCTTCCTATATGAGAAAGGATTGTGGATTGTAATTAGTTTACTACCCTCTTCAAGTGGAGGCGCAATGGTCCAGTGGTTAGGGCAGCGGACTCGCGGTTTCGGTTCCCAGACCGGGCGTTGTGAGTGTTTATTGAGCGAAAACACCTACAGCTCTACGAGGCTCCGGCAGGGGATGGTGGCGGACGCTGCTGTACTCTTTCACTACCACTCTTTCTTCCTGTTTCTGTTGTACCTGTAATTCAAAGGGTCAGCCTTGTCACACTGTGTCACGCTGAATCTCCCCGAGAACTACGTTAAGGGTACACGTGTCTGTGGAGTGCTCAGCCACTTGCACGTTAATTTCACGATCAGGCTGTTCCGTTGATCGGATCAACTGGAACCCCTCGACGTCGTAAGCGACGGAGTGCCAACAACAACAACTACACTCTTCGGACAGATTTATTTGGTAAAAGCCTGTGTAATACTTAACAAATAGTAATTTGACAGTCGCCTTCTCAGTTGTAGGTGGACAATAGTGTGTACGTAACAGATTTGTTAAAATCTATTGCATCGATATATTTGTGTAGTCTTATATCTTGTTTCTTCATAACTACCAGGTTATTAACCCAATCAAGTTGATTCATCAACTGCGTCCGTCATACTATTTGACTCCATGGATTTTATTGCCTGTGCTACAGCTTCAGGAATCTTTTTAGAGGATGTAGAAAAGTTGTTATTTTTGGATCTAACGAGTATGTTTACCTTCAAAGTTATCTGTGAGCTTTTCTAGTACATTTTCTGAAATGTAATCAGAAAACCACTACTTTTAAAAAACAAACGTTGCAAAGCATTTGGAGTGGAGCAAAAACCTACAGAATTGGTCCCTAGAACAGTGGAAGAATGTTATTTTCTCAGACTAGTCATCCTTTACCTTATTTCCCACCACTGGCTGAGTATACGTGTGGAGAAAGCCAAAAGAAGCATTTGACCCAGACTGCCTTCTTCCAACTGTTAAACGTGGAGGAGGATCTGTGATGATCTGGGAGGCTATATCTTGGAAATCCGCCGGCCCAATGGTTTCCCTTCATGGCAGAATTAATAGTCGAGTCTTTAAGCATTTTATCTGATCAAATTCATCCTATGGTTGTGGAACTGTTTCTGGAGGGCAACATAATCTTTCAGGATGATAATGCACCAATTCACACAACTAAAGCTGTTACTGATTGGCATGAGGAACACTCTAGTGAAGTTGAACATCTTATCTGGCCACCACAGTCCTGAGATCTCAATATTATTGAATATTTATGGTGCATTTTAGAAAAACAAGTAAGGAATCGATATCCTCCACCATCATCACTACAAGAACTGGAGACTGTTTTAGCTGAAGAATGGATTAAAATTCCTTTGGAAACGATTCAAACTTTGTATGAGTCCATACCTCATAGAATTCAAGCTGTATTTACTGCCAAAGGCGGTCCTACCCCATATTAAAATAAATTTGTTTGAAATTTTAAGGTGTTTCCATTATTTTGTCCAAACCCTGTACATGTATTGGGTTGGTAAAGAAATTCCAGTCACATATCAGACATAATCACTGTGGTTACTTTTCCAATATTTATGGTAAAATAAGCATTAATTTTCATTCTCGTGTTTTTTCTTCTTTCTTTGCTGGTTACTTTTATACCATAGTTGCTTAATATGTATTGCTTTTTAACCTGAGTTAAAATGAGTTTGGATCAGACCCAGATCAAACACTGCATGCTTTATGAATTCTGCAAAGGGTCTTCAACAAGGGAAGCAGCGAAAAATGGTTGTT
>NC_069001.1:8130966-8142792 GCF_001194135.2 Octopus bimaculoides | reverse complement strand
TATATATATATATATGTATATATATGCACAGCACACACTCACACCTACGTACGTACATACATTCATACATACGTATGTGTGTATAGGCACATGGAGATAGTTGTATCCTCTTGACTTAACACTATGTGATAGTTCTAAATAAGTGTCACTATCATTTTTTTCTCTTTAGTCTCGTGAAAAAAAAGTTCAACTATGAGGAATGTTTCCTTGTTGGGAAACAAGGAGTGCATACACACACACACTCTCTCTCTCTCTCTCACACATACGACCGCACGCGCGGAGTGATTGTAATGCTCCAATATGAAGCAAATATTACGTATCGAAACTGTGGCCAATAACAAAAAGTCAGCTTCACTGCTTCATCCTGACAGGATGCAAATTTGTAATGGAATACAGAAGAAGCTGCGTGAGCATTGATGATGAAAACCCTTTTCCTAACAACGAAGTCACTTCATACGTTGTCTGTTAAAAAACGAAAAACATTGATTCACTGTTTACATCCGAAAACAGTAAGATTTCAAAAATTTGCTTCAAACTCGAAATAATTGATGTAAATTATAGAATCATGGTCTCTATTCGAGGATACAGTAATTGTATAGGAGTGAAAACACAGCAATGCTTGTGCTGAGACATCTAATGAGATTTAAGCGTAAGATAAAACGATCGAACTCAAATGTTTATTTGTTATATTGTAATGTCTAGGCTCGTAACATTTTTTATGAATGTAAAGTCTTAAATGTATAATATAAATAGTCTTAAGTGTGTCTATAATCTTCGTAATTCCCAAAGAATAACTCGCATTGTAAATAAATATAAGAAATTGTGTCATTATTGGAGCAGGAAAATAGAATTGTTAAATCTTTTATCTTTTACTTGTTTCAATCATTAGACTTTGGCCACACTGGGGCACCACCTTAGAAAACATTTTGTCGAATGAATCGATTCTAGTACTTATTTATTTTTGAAGCCTGATACTTTTTATCGGTTTCTTGCCCAAAGTGCCACACAGTGGGACTACTCCTCGAACCATGTGGTTAGGGAGCAACTGTCTTACCAGACAGGTATACCTTTAGCATTACTTCTGCCTACAATGATTACATGTAAAGAAATTGTAAGGTTATATAAGATGAAGGCATTTTTCTATCAATTCAACTGCCATTTGTAGACTTTTTTTGTTAATGCTTTTTCATTCACTTGTCTTTTCTTTATTCATCAACGTTTCTTTTTGTTTGATGTCATAATATTCGTAGTACCTTTGAAAAACAACCAGCTTTTGATCATAGGTTTGCTCAGTCGGGGCTGTCATAGAACTAATCACTAGCAAACCACCTATGTAGTTGTTTATCTGCTAGAAATAGCTGCCATATTCCCTTTAATCTATGCTTTGCCGTTTTGAAAAGGGAGATATATATAGAATAATATATTCATAGATATACACTGTCTGACAGATGGAAGAAATGGTCTTGGCTAGAATGACGTTGGTTGTAGTTCCACTCAGTCAAGATTGGGCTAAAGTACAAGAACAGCATCAGAGCAGTGACAAATGACGTTTTTGAAAAGAGAAGAAATTTAGTATCCACTGTTGTGTCTTTTAACAGAATTTCAAACAATTTCAACGATTATTTGTAATCTGCAAATTATGAGCTCCACTAAAGGTTGTATAATGTAATTTAATGATTAAAAACTGAAATTCGATTGTTCAGTTGAAGGTTACATCTATATTTTCTCATTATAAAATTGTAGAATTTCCTCTATTGAATCTCTTCTTTTCAAGTATTGCCTACATCTTGTGTTGTTTCTCTCATGTTTCAGAATATCCCATGACATTGGCATGAAAGAGTTTCAACATCACGTGCGTCATCAATAATATTTATGTCTTCCAGAAACGAAAGGAAAATATTATACAGAACAGATATAACCCTGTTTATATAAATCTCATAGAATTACCGTGAAATATTTCATATGAACTGAAATTAATAGCAAAATTTCACTATTTCATTGTCTGGAATGTGTACAAAAGGATTTAGTATTCTCCATTTAACTTATAATTTATGATAATTCATCAAATTTATAACAGTACATGGGAATATATAGCAACAGAAATATTTGTTAAGAATAAAAGACAAAACAGAAACGAGTGTAGTCAAATATTATGGTGAGAAAAGAAAAATTATGGAAAATGATTTAGATGAGAATGAGGTTAAAGTAGAGTCTAAAAAGATTGATTTTTCTGATGAGAGACTGAAAGGTATAGGAAAAACATTATACCACTGTATAATCTGTAAAAAGTCATTCTCTCAAAAAGGTAACCTCACTTCTCACAAACGTATTCATACAGGTGAAAAACGATATCACTGTGATTTTTGTGGTAAATCATTCTCTGGAAATAGCGACTTAACCAAACACAAACGTATTCATACAGGAGAGAAGCCATATCACTGTGATATCTGTGGTAAATCCTTGTCTGTAAGTAGCCAATTGACTATACATAAACGCATTCATACTGGAGAAAAGCCTTATCTTTGTAATATTTGTAGTAAATCATTTGCTAAAACAAGCGACTTAACTAGACACATACGAATTCATACAGGAGAGAAACCATATCCCTGTGATATCTGTGGCAAATCATTCTCTCAAAGTGGTGATGTAACCGAACACAAACGCATTCATACTGGTGAGAAACCATATCAATGTAATATTTGTGATAGATCATTCTCTGCTATTGCTAAGTTTTATATAATTTTTTTTTTGAAGCATGATTCTTTATGTTTTAGTTGGTTGTGTATAAATGCAAAGTGGATGGTGGCTTGGTGTGAACATCTGGCAATGTGTGAAATTTCCTCAACTCTTATCAAAAGGTTGCACCATCTCTCTTCCTTTCAGAGATAGAAAATAGACATGAAACAACTCAAGCACCCTCAGAATCTCCCTTCTTCTTTTCAGAAGCAAATTTTTAGGGGTTGACATCATCAGTTTTGGCACAATTAAGAGTCAGTCTGGAAATATTGTAGAGATTCTTGTGCTGTGGTGAGTTGATGTATGCTAGACACAAGAGGTAAAGTGGAGATGAATTTCAGTCAATCTTCTTGTTAGGAAGAAACACAGATGCATATTATTCTGGCTGGGTAACATCACTGTAGCATAGATATATTGTTGGTAGAGAGAGACAGGTAGATAAAGTAATTGATGCATTCAGAGTTATTGGGTTTAGACCAGTCATAAGCAATAGTAATTTTCACATATGCACCACAGTCAGAACTGATAGATGAACAAGAGGAAAAAAACCTTCCTAGAAGGCTTTCTTATAGACAGCACAATAATAGATGACAATAACCACATAATCATGCTTTGCAACTTTAATGGAAATGTTTAGCAACACCATGATGGCTCTCCCAATGACCAAGGAGGTTATGACTATAGAAATATAATCAAGAGTGATTAAGTTTCTTGGGGTTCTATGGTTCAGTTGACTTAAAGTTTTGCAATACTAACTTGAGGAAACTGGCCAATTCCCCGATCACCTTACCATAAAATTAGATGGATGTTTGTGGATACTAAAACCTTCTACAATGAAGAACATCACTCAACATATTCTAGTGATTTATTTAGAGTAAGAACTAGATCTCGATTCAGAGAAGTATAAGTAATGTGTATGAGAAGGAGAAAAAGACCTGCTGGGAATTTTTACATGACATCCTGATGTGTGCCGTTGACCAAATCTCAAATCTATAGATGGTCAAGCAGAAGCTGATATAGCGTTGGCGTTGTATAATAGACAAAGCTATAGTAAGTGAAGACAGGCTTGGGAAAGAATGGAAGAAAGAGAGGAGCAAGGAATAATATCAAACAACTGAAAGAGAAGTTAGATACCTAGTATATTTAGCAAGGAGGGAAGCAAAAATTAGATTTACCACAGAAAACAAAGCTAATGTTTAAACAAACCTCAACTAATGAAAGAAAACTATCTTAATTTTTATAGACGATACAAAACCAACTATGATGCACATCATGAATCAAAATATAGGCTATGGGACCCAAATATATAAATACAGTAATACATTCACTGATGTATTACTGACATACATGTCTAATTTTACAATATGATATGATATCATTGATCTGTGTCTGACTAGGTATCTCTTGCTGTGAATGATTAAAAACTTTATAGAATATTGTCCTACCAGAATCAGCTTGGCCTTCCATTCTCATTGTGTGTATGGGGAATAAGTGTCAGTAATATATTGTGATCATTAGAACAGAGGCAATATAGTATTGGTAGAATAGGAAGAGATAAAAAGACAGCTTAGCTGTAAACCAATTGTTGTAGTTGTTGCTGAGTATTTCCCAACCAGTTGGATGCACTCTTGTTTTTTGTGCAGCAGACTATTCATTGGAAGTCTAATTTCAACATAGTAAAAGGTCAGCAACTACTTAGAGGTTCACTATTGTCTGACTTTGAAATAAAAGTTTTAGCTATGTGTGGAATTGTCAAGAAAGATTAGATAATGTGATGCCTAGTATTTGTGGAAACCTTGAGCGTTTAATTACACGTCCAAAATTAGAGAGAGTGAAACAATTGTTTTTATCAGTTTGAGCTGTTCAGACTAGTGTTGGAAATGTAGGTTTTTATATTACTAATCTCAGGCCTTGTACCAAAATGAAAAACCATAACTATATAAGAGACATGGCTGAGTTGTTTTTGATATTGTTTAACAAGTTAGCAGTCCTGATTGAGAATGTGTATTATAAAAGATGTTGCAGCTATAACAATCCAGTCTGTAAAGCAAGAACTATATTATTCCAACTTAAGGAAATATATTTTCTAGTCCTGAGTACAGTCAAAATGTGAGGCCTGCTTCTTTCATTTTAAGTATATTAATTCGACCCCAGTACATGACTGATACTTACTGACCTTGGTAGAGTGAAAGGTAAAGATGTCTCCTGTGAGGTTTGAACCCAGAACTTAGGAGTTATAAAATTATCAGAATCTCTTGATGATTCAGCTATTTTTATTGTCATTATAACATGAAATATGAGGGGGTGCTAAAGAGTTCTTGGTTTTAAGGGTATCACAAAAGGCCTAGTTGGAGGTCCAACCTTTCAAGTTCTTTTACAAGGCTTAGAAAAACTGAAGGAGTGTTGCAACAGATGTGTGAATCTGAAAGGGGAATATGTTGAATCACATCATAATCAACTAATCCTCCTGTGTTTTCTTTTACCCAAGGCCAGGAACTTTTCAGCACCCCCTCATTATATTCTCCTCTCCCATGCCCTTAAAGATTCTCCCACACAACCTCATAAGTACAATATTAAAAGAACAACATTAATGACCTAGTTAGTCAATATAGTAATATCTCAGGATATATCTTTTTAAAAATCTAACTGCATATTTCAATTTGTCTTGATTGATGGAAGTAGAATGATGTGACACCAAGTCCACAGAAGCTTTGTTAGTTTAATCAGGCGACTTTCTCAGGAGCCAATGTAGACAAGTTAAGCTAGTTTCCAAGAATCTTGACACGTTTAGTTGGAGTGCTCACTTCATACTCAACTTTAAACTACTGCTGGGGTATCTCTAAATGAGGTTAAGTCCCTAACTGTTACAGTATTGTTTTGACCACTGGCAAAACAAATACAAGCATTTTCGGTATTGAGGATTTGATTTCAATAGTTTAATTTCTTTGGTTTGAGGGGCCCTTCTTGTTACAGACGTACCATCTCAATATCAAGTAATTAAGACCTTGTATGTTTTGCACTTTAATTCTACTATTATTACATTGCAATGTAAGGTGGCGAACTGAATTATATAAGCAATAATTATATTATATATTATGCGGCATACCTACAGAATTGTGCTCCCATCCCCGACTTTGTTGCCTCATAATTTTCAGAAAAATGGATGTTTTTTAATTAAATTTTCTACATATACGCTTCAGGTGGTGCAGAATACGATTATATCGGAATTTAATGTGTAAAAAATAGTTTGTGGGCGCGCACACATACATACTCACTAACATTATATATCTATGAAACGAAACTTGAAATTGTGGAAAACATTTGTGCGCGTCCACCTTTTTTTCTATTTTTCATATTAAATTCCGATATAATTGTATTCTACATCATCTGAAAAGTATTTGTAGAAAATTTCATTAAAAAATATAAATATAAATATAATTTTTTCTGAAAGTTATGAGGAAACAAAATCGGGAGAAGCCCATTTGTTTAGATATGCCTATTTTGCACGTTATTGTGTTTTATTTTCTGCGTGATCTCCTGGTCCGTGAAAAAATTGTATTTCATGAAATTGATGCAAAAAAAAACAGTCGTGGGGCACTGTTTGAGATAATTAGTATTTTACATATACACACATATTATTTCGTCAGCGAAACTGAGGCTGAAGATATAATACCAGCTTTACTGTTTCATCCTGACAAGAAATAAATCTGAAATTCTTTAAACCTTGATATCAAAGTGTAAAGTTGTTAAAACCTCTGAAAATCTCAATTTAGCGAGGAGATGGTTTGGTAAAAAGGTAAAACACTAAACTAGTTCTAGTTCACTGTTTACATCTCAACTCGGTAAGTTGATGAAGATTTGCTTTAAGGTTGTAATTGTGTAAATCAGAATTATGTTTCTGTTCGAGGATAGAGTAATTAAACGAAAGTGAAACATGTAAATAACATTAGGCGAAAGGTATCTCGTCATGTTGATGTTTACATACAGGATCTACTATCAAACTGGAATTATGATCTGTTATTTTTGAAAACCATGGATCGAAAGGCTGTGTCGACTGTAAACATTTGGTCGAATTTTACCTGAGTATATAAACGAAATTTCAAACATTGACACGAGGTCACATCATTACTAGGCTGGTACTTATTTGATCAAACCTATAGGTATGAAAAGAACGAGGTTTTTCGTAATTAGCAATCAAAACTACATCTGTGTAGATTTTGTTTTTAAAATGGCTCAGTGAATTAAACAGAAAAGATCCAAAGTACGATGATTACTCGAAGGTCTATATTGCTTACTTCATTCCATGCAATCTGTTTGCAACGACTCAATCTAAGTATATCTGAAGAAGGAATTGTATTCCGAAATATCATCGGACTATAGATAATTAAATTACAACAGGTATATAGTCCATTTTTTTGTATTATAGTGCATTGTTGTACCATTCAAAACTTTTAATTCTTTACAAACAATACTCTCCTTTTACTTATAATATTTTCCTCTTTAGGGAAGTATATTTCACTTTCACACCTTACCTCTACGTGTCCCTTAAGTAGCTGCACATAAGGAAGCTACAACATTTCATAAACGTTAATTTTAAAGTAATAATAAACTACTCGGGGAGCTCAGACTTGCTAGAAAATACAACCAAGTTTCCGTGAAACTTGACTCTCTCATCATGAATTCGAGGCGTATATTGAATAATATAATCCGAGGTGTGTAGTGCCTGAAAGGAGTATGGTTGATCATGGCTGGAATACCGTTGATTGTTTATCTGCTCAGTGAGGATTGTTTTAGAGCCAGCCAACGACTGGATAATAACAAATCTCGAGGAAAGAATATTATTATGTACCATTCTGTTATTTGACATTTATAATCTTGCTCAATCTGAAGATGCTGTCTGTGAATACGTAAATATCACACAAGTTTGATTGATATAATTTTAGTAAATTAAGAAAACTAAAATTCAGTTGTAACAGTTTTTCTCAAGTCTGTCAGTATAGAAATGTAGTAAAGTTTCTACTATTAAATTCCTACTTTTTAAGTATTCTCTATATCTTTATTATTTCACTTTTATTTCAGAATCTCAAATGTCATTGGCATAAAAATCACTTTTGAGATGCATTATCAATATTTATCATCTTTGGAACACAAAAGGGAGATTATGCAGAAGAGATATAACCCTGCTTATATAAATCAGGAGTAGAGTTACTGTGAAATATTTTCCTCTCAAGTGAGATTATTTACAAGGTGTTTCAGCTTCATTGTCTGGAATATATACAAGATGATTTTACATCCTTTGGACAAACTTACACCTTCAGGTATGAACAAGGATCATAGACAATGGAAACATAGCCGTAAGAATATTTTTTAGGAACAAAAAATATAAAATAAGTAAAAGGGAATATCATCTGTATAATGTGGTGAGAGAAGAAAAATTATGGCAAATGAAATAAATGAGAAGGTGAAGTATAAAACAGAATCTAAAACGATTGATTTTCCTGATGAGACATTCAAAGAGATAGGAAAAACATTATACCACTGTGATATCTGTAAAAAGTCATTTTCTCAAAATGGTAACCTAACTACTCACAAACGTATTCACACAGGAGAAAAGCCATATAACTGTGACATTTGTGGTAAATCCTTCACTCAAAGTGGGGTCTTGACTAAACACAAACGGATCCATACAGGAGAGAAACCATATTACTGTAATATTTGTGATAAATCCTTCTCTCAGATGTGGGTCTTAACTAAACACAAACGCATTCATACAGGAGAGAAGCCATATCACTGTAATATCTGTGGTAAATCATTCTCACAAAATTGTAATTTAACTAAACACAAACGAATTCATACTGGAGAAAGGCCATATCACTGTGATATCTGTGATAAATCGTTTTCTGAAAGTAGTAACTTAACTGCTCATATACGCATTCATACAGGGGAAAAACCTTATTGTTGTGATATCTGTGGTAAATCTTTCTCTGGAAATTGTGACTTAACTAAACACAGACATATTCATACACGAGAGAAGCCGTATGAATGTGATATTTGTGGTAAATCATTTTCTAGAAATGGTGAATTAACTTCTCATGTACGCATTCACACAGGAGAGAAACCATATGACTGTGATATCTGTGATAAAGCATTCTCTCGAAATAGTGAATTAATTACTCACATTCGCATTCATACAGGAGAGAAGCCATATCACTGTGATATCTGTGGCAAATCATTCACTCAAAATCATCATGTAATTAAACACAAACGTACTCATACAGGAGAGAAGCCATATCTCTGTGATATCTGTGGCAAATCATTCTCTCTCACTGGTAACTTAACGAGACACAAGTATGTACATACAGGAGAGAAGCCATATAATTGATATTGAATCTAACGATTTTTGTGTGTTATTTTAAATGGCTTATAAACACCTTCCACGCTACAATTGTCTTGGAAAATAATTTTCTTTAAAAAAATCGTGAAACTACATACCTAAGTATTCTTTACGAAAATAACTATCAGCATAGCAAGTTTTTTTCATATATATATTTATGTGTGTGCATATATATATATACATACGAGGGGGTGCTGGAAAGTTCCTGGCTTTCAAGGTATCACAAAAAGGCATGGTTGGAGGCCCAACCTTCCAAGTTCTTTTACAGGGCTAAGAAAAACTGAAGGACCACTGCAATAAGTGAGTGAATCTGAGACAGGAATATGTTGAATAAAATCATAATTAACTGATCCTTCTGTATTTTCTTTTACCCAAAACCAGGAACTTTTCAGCACCCCACTTGTATCTGTTAAGATCATAAATGTATTTACATAGTTATGAAAATATAACAATGTGTTAACAACTTCCCAAAATTAAATTCCTCATCATGTGACTGGCACAGCCTATCGTTGGGATGCCATTCACAGCTATATCTTCATCGGTGAGATAATTTAGCAATGCAAATTTTTTTTAATAGAAGCATTCACTCAGAATTCTCATTTATATTTCATGTAACATATTTCCAGAAGTGGGAAGAAAATGCTGACCATTCATTTGACATTGTTGGTAAATTGCTGAAAAATATTTTCTGATAAACCATCATTGCAACTGTTATCAATGCACAAACCATGCAAAAGTATTTCAATATACCATATTCATATATGTAATAAACAATATACCATATTCATATATGTAAATATGATTATGGTATATTCTGGATTTTATGTACATTATTTTCGCTGTAAAATCTATATAATAAATAACCTATCAAGGAAATGATTCTGTTCTTGATTTATGTTATTTTATCATTTATATGATAATGATTCATTCATTTTAATATATGCAAACTAGGACAGCAAGCTGGCAGAATTGTTAGCATGCTGGGTGAAATGCTTAACGACAGTTTGTCCATCTTCATGTTCTGAGTTCAAATCCTGCCAAGGTTAAATTTGCTTTTCATCCTTTTGGGGTTGATAAAATAAGTACCAGTTGAGCATTGAGGCTGATGTAATTTTGTCCATTCCCCTGAAATTGTTAGCCTTGTACCAAAATTTGAAAACAATATACATATATACAGAGTAAGACAGCAGGCTGGCAAAATAGCATGCTAGGTGAAATGCTGCTAAGCATTTCGTTCCGTCTTCACATTCTTCTGTGTTCAAATTCCACTGAGATCAACTTTGCCTTTCATCCTTTTGGTGGTTGATAAACTAAGTACCACCTGAGCACTGAGGTCGATGTAATTGATTTACCCTCTGCCCCAAAACTGCTGGCTTTGTGCCAAAATTTGAAATCAATTTGAGATGAACCTGAGAGGTTGAATGATGAAGGTGGTGGTAAAGGGAGGGAAAACGAATGTGAGGTCAAGGCATAAGGTGAATATGATGCAGAACAGGAATGAAGAGCAGAAATGGTGGATATGTGTATAGGTAAGTGCACTGAGTGAAAATAGTGTGACATGGTAAGAGATGAGAAATGTAAGAATGTAAACTTAATTTAAAAGTCCTTCATACATATCAATGAATATACATTATATTATCTCAGCCCACAAAGCTGTTAAAATGCCATCCATCTAATTGGCAAAGATTCACATATCAGTTTGCTATATCTGGCCTAAATCAAACTGACTCCCTTTACTTCTAAAATGGCTTTTACTCTATAAACTACTGTGTATATTACTTCTACTCAATACACATCTCTCCTTTTTCCATTACCTTTGCTTTGTTTCAACTCTCATATACGTTTACCTTTGTGAAAAAGATATATTCCACAAAGTGCAGGCATGGCTGTGTGGTTAAAAAGCTTGCTTCCCAACCATGAGATCTCAAGTTCAGTCTTAGTGCAATGTTCTTTGGACAGATGTCTTCTACAATCGCCCTGGGCCAACCAAAACCTCTTGAGAGTAATTAATAAGTGGAAACTGAAAAAAGCTTGTTGTGTATGTGTGTGTGTATATATGCATATGTACATATAAACAATAGATTAAATTGCTTCAATTGACAATCCAATAATTTTTATATAGCATCAAAATCCATGCTAGATGGCTCTGGCCAGCATTCTTTGCCAGACTTTCTGTCACATATTACTTTCTTTCTCACTTTGGAGTATCAGTCAGTTATCCAGAAATAGGAGAGCAATGGTTGAGTTGATTGGCTGTTCATTCATTTTAGATCTTTTTTTTTTCCAGGTAGGATAGATTAAATGAGTACATTATTGAGGCTTTGCTTTACAATCAGTTACCTTTTATGGTGCAAGGCGAGAAGATTTGTTGACAGAAGTGACAGCAACAACACTGCTCATAGCTTGTGACTTTCATAGAGTGCAAATGTAAACAGACACACTCACAGAGGCTGGTTGTAATTCAAAGGCTCAAACCAGAACAATCTTCAGATTATAGGTAAAGGTGCTTGAATGAAGAACGTTTGTTACCTACTTTCCTTGTGTAAATATTCCCCCCACCCACTTTTTTCCAATACTCTTTTACTTGTTTCAGTCATTTGTCTGTGGCCATGCTGGAGCACCGCCTTTAGTCGAGCAAATCGACGCCAGGACTTATTCTTTGTAAGCCTAGTACTTATTCTATCGTTTTTTTTTTT
>NC_069001.1:8118970-8130837 GCF_001194135.2 Octopus bimaculoides | reverse complement strand
TGAGATGCCATATCTGTTGACAAAATTATTATAAACGAAAACAAAAAATATAAACACTTAAAGCTGAAGCATGTGCGAATTGCTGAATGCAATCAAAAATATAATTGCTTTGTCCAATAATTTTCGAGAATTTTTTTTTTGTTAACCATCAGTAAACCTTTCTGGGATACCCGGTATATCGAAACTGCGGCTAAGGATATAGAATCTAACTTTGAAATAATTTACGTCATTTCGAAAAACTCAAGGCACGAAAAGGTAAATCGCTGTTTACATCTTGGGTCGGTAAGTTTACGAAGATTTCAATATATCTGTCAGGTAATGTGTCTAAATGATAGAATAACCGGCTATCTTTCGATACGAGTCCGAAATAACGAGTATCGAAAGATCACCGAATAACCATCTTCAAGGACGCCGCAGTAATTTTACAGAAACGACAAACCTAAGAGAAAATTCTTCGTTGACATTGATGTTTATACACTTTCACACAATCAGGAAAGTCCCTTCTCTTTATTCCAGAAGACAGCTCCCTATTTCTTTATTTTTGTCTTTTTTATTGACTTATTATTATTATTATTATTGATTTTCCAAAGAATGAAATTGGAAAATAACACGTCCGGTTCGTTTCTGCATATGTAATTATGCGGACGCACGAACATGTCTTTTTAAGTGCTTGTCTTTCAATGTGTTCTATCCTGGAATGTCTCATGTTTTTATTATATCAAAATTTCCCTCATCTACCATTTTTCTCGCAAAGCGCACCTTGGACTATATTATCTAATGTACCCATTTAGAAAACGGATAATGTAGTCCCGAGTACACTAATGCCGTAAGATGAGTATATGAGTATCCGTGTGGTGCATTATCTACACAATGGAAATTTTAAAAAATAGCACTTCCATTTCATTTGTGCAACTCATTGGGAGGCAAAAGCATACGTTTTCTAAATGTGTCTTCAATGATACTCCAGCCGTGATCATACTGTTTTTTTTTTAAACTGTTCCAACTATGACCATCTCTTCTTTTAAACGTCTTAACTGTAACCATCGTGTCGCTTTTAATGTCCCCTGTTATCCATTTTCTTTTTAAAGGATGCATTGGATAACGTAGTCTACTTTACCCGAAAAATAAAAGTGACCGTGAATGAATGCCTTTCGTCATAAGGCTGTAGATGAGAGCAACAACGAGCGAAAGACTTCTGTACGTCAACTGTTGTGACCCAACATGCTAGAAATAACAGCTACATTGTTCGTCGTTATATAAATTTCCTTGTTAACTAGAAACTGATACATGTCAACATACTATGATTCTCTAAAAAAATAATAGATGGGATGGTCAAGCCTGGAATGCTTTCAGTCACTGGTCTACTGGAATAGAGCTGGGATCTTTTCTGTTGTTGTGACAGTTTTCTGTTTCTTAATTTTGTTCCAGTTGTTTTCAAATTTGGTGTACTGATGTAGTTTTGTATGCTAATGGAAAAGAAATTGATTTTTGTCATGAATTAATAAATAAAAAGAGCTGAACTGGAACTAAACTATTATAATGAGTGACGGGCTTGATTCATTTAAAGAGAAGCCCTCTGTGTGGTTAACTTGATCTGTGAGAAATAGATTACTGGTCTCTACCTGGAAAGATGGTTAAAAATCTGTTGGCAATTAGCCTCACGTCAGCCTTAATCAAGCAAATGTCTTTGATTAAAGATGTTTGAGTAATGATTTGGTTATTATTTCTGACGAATCAAGTGACTGCACAGAGAAGTCCTCAGTTAGGCTGTTACTAATTGTTATAGTTTTTTTTAGCTCAGGTCAGCTCCGATCCAACACACCTATGACCAAAGGCATTCCAACCATAGACATCCCGTCTTTTATTTTTCAGGTTCAGGTCTTATTTAAAGTGTTTGTTTTTCAATATTTCTATGGGTTAGCCCCGCCCCCAGTTTGTAATGATGGGTAATGTAATTGCTATTACTAGCATGTTATATATACATACATTCATACACACAATCAAATGTCTGTTGCTAATTACTGTTATTGCTTGTGTGGCAATGATGCTCATTAATAGCCATCACATGATGTCTAGACAAAGCTACACAATGAATGAAGTTCCTGGATAGAGAAGAATTTAATTGTCCACTATTTTATAGTTTAACTTATATAATGTTACACACTCTGAAAGGCTGTCATCTGCAAATATGTAGATTTCACACAAGGTTATATGATGGTATTTTAATAAATTAAAAAGTGAATTTCAGTCATTCAGATAAATGTTTCTGTTGGGAGATTGTTAATATAGAAGTGTAATAAAATTTCCACTATTGAATTTTTACATAAGTACCCCCTATATCTTATACTATTTCTTTATTTCAGAATATCAAACAACATTGGTATAAAGTAATATATATATATCATCTATTTAAGACTGAAGAAAGCTATTATACACAAAACATTTATAAATTAGTTAGCAGCAACTTCAGATGTCAGCAAAGATCACAACTGATGGGAATATGATGTAGAAATGTTTACTAGAAAGGCAATATGAAAACAAGAAGAAGAAGAATATCTATCTGTATATTGTGATGAGGGAAGAAAAATGATGGAAAACGAATTGTCCAAGAACCAGTTTAAATGTAACACACAGTCTAAAATGATTAATTTTCCTGATGAGATAGGAAGAAAATTATACCACTGTGATATCTGTAAAAAATCATTCTCTCAAAAAAGTAAGCTTACTACTCACAAACGTATTCATACAAGAGGAAAACCATATCATTGTGATATCTGTGGTAATTCATTTTCTCTAAGAGGTAACCTAACTAGTCATGAAAATATACATACAGGAAAAAAACCATATCACTGTGACATCTGTGGTGAATCATTCTGCAAAAGTAGTACTTTAACTACTCACAAACGTATACATACAGGAGAAAAACCACATCACTGTGATATCTGTGGTAAATCATTCTCTCATGGAAGTACGTTAACATCACACAAACGCATTCACACAGGAGAAAAGCCTTACCGCTGTGATATCTGTGGTAAATCATTCTCTCGAAATGGATATTTAACTACTCACAAACATATTCATACTGGAGAAAAACCATATTGTTGTGATATCTGTGGTAAATCTTTCTCTCAAACAAGTGAGTTAACTGCTCACAGGCGCATTCATACAGGTGAAAAACCATATTGCTGTGATGTCTGTGGTAAATCATGCTCTCAAAAAAGTCAGTTAATTACTCATAAGCGTATTCATACTGGAGAGAAGCCGTATCACTGTGATATCTGTGGAAAATCATTCTCTGCATCGGGTCACTTAACTACCCACAAATTTATTCATACAGGAGAAAAACAGCATCACTGTGATATCTGTGGTAAATCATTCACTCATGGAAGCACCTTGACTACACATAAACGTATTCATACCGGAGAAAGACCATATCACTGTGATATCTGTAGTAAATCATTCTCGCGAAATAGCTACTTAACTTCTCACAAACGTATTCATACAGGAGAGAAACCATATCGCTGTGATATCTGTGGTAAATCATTCTTTCGAAATGTTGACTTAACTAGTCACAAACATATTCATACAGGAGAAAAACCATATCAGTGCAATATCTGTGGTAAATCAGTCTCTCAAAGGTCTTACTTGGCCAGTCACAAACTAATACATACAGGAGAAAAACCACATGACTGTGATATCTGTGGTAAATCATTCTCTTTAAAATCTATATTAACTAACCACAGATATATTCATACAGGAGAGAAACGATATGGTTGTGATATCTGTGGTAAATCGTTCTATCGAAATGATCATTTAACTAAACACAAACGTGTTCATACTGGAGAGAAGCCATATCATTGTGATATCTGTGGTAAATCATTCTCTCATGTAATTACCTTAACTAACCACAAACATAATCATACAGGAGACAAACCATACCACTGTGATACATGTGGCAAATCATTCTCTCAAAGATACTGCTTAACTAGACACAAATTTATTCATACAGGGAAGAAGCCATATAACTGATATTTGTGGTAAATCATTTCTCATAAAAGTTACTGAGCTACACATGCATTTATGCATACTGAAGAAATCACTGTACCAATGCGAAAAGGGATTTTTTGTATAAGATATATCTAACAATAAATGTATTTTAAAAATTATGATTGTGTGAAAACAACCACCCAACACTTCATTATACACACATGTCCTCAACTATACCTACATTGGTGAGACAAATTACCAGTCATTTTAGAAGACTCATATATATTCCATCTAGCATATTTCCAGAGGGAAAAAAGCATTGTATTGATTTATTTGACAATGTGAATAAATAACTGAAAAATGAATTGTCATAAATCAGGATTAACTTCTCTGTACAGTTATTATGTTAGAAATAAACACATAATTCATGACAAAAATTCTTTTGTCATACTTTAGTAGTATGTATGTGCATGTAAGCCCTTATATATATTTTGGTGGAGGTGTGTTGCTTAGTGGTTAAGATGTTGGACTTGTGAAAATGAAGAGTACACTTATTTCTTAACTTTTGCTCATAGAAATTCACATATCACAATTTATCAAAAGAAAAAGAAATTACATAAACAGCATTATGTTTATCAGTTACATTGCTAGTCACTTTTCTGCTGTCCTGGCTTTCTAAAGAAGTTCATTTGAATAACTGGAATGGAGTCTCAAAAAAATAAAAGTGGAACCATGGAAATATTGTTGAGAAAGAATATTTCCATGCATAAAAATGTCTTCTTTTTCTTTTTCCAGTTTCTTTCCTTTATTTCACTGAAGAAATCAAAACAAAAAATGTAAAATGATGTACAGAATATTAATACAGGCATTACTGTGTGGTAAGAAGTTTGCTTCCAAACCACATGTCCTGGGTTCAGTCCTACTGCATGGCTCTACTTTTGCTGTAGACTGACCAAAGCCTTATAAATAGATTTGGTAAATGGAAACTGAAGAAATCTGCCATGTGTACTGATAGATGTGTGTGTGTGTGTGTGTTACTCTCGTTGCCTTCACATCACATGATATTTGTAATTCATGTGGTGTCCTTCATATCCAATCTGTGAAAACATGTCTGGATGTGGGGATATATTACCTTACTTTTAAACAGGTGAAGGTTGTAACTGGAAGGACATCCAACCATAGAATTCCCACTTCAACAAATACCATGTAAGCATAGAAATGAGGATGTTTAATGATTTTATTAATTATTTTTTGGTTACTTTGACCTTAATTACACTTCTAAAAAGCTTGAACAATTTTGTAGCTTTTTTTAAAGATTTGTTTATGAAGATGAAATTTAACCCTTTAGTGTTTAAACCAGCCAAATCCAGCCAAAATATTCTACCTGTTTTATGTTCAAACTGGTCAGATATTGTCTTTCATTGCTACATTAGTGTCAGTTTAAAAATAAACAATCACATCATTGAAATCTCAAAGCCATGAAATAATGTATGATTAATTTAAAATGGTGTGAATACATAAGCTTTACATTTGACAGAATAATATGAATGCTAAAGGGTTAAGTAAAACATTTTCTGTTGCAAATTGCCTGAGATGTGAATGATATATAATTATGAGTAGGGACAGATCATATCATCTTTGATTCTGAACAAACCAATTTACATGCTCCTTCAAAGTTGCAGAAAATGGTAATAAAAAATATAGAATTATGATTGCACTTTAAACTTTCTAAAGGGATAAAAAGAACTGCAAATTGATAATATGCTTTGTTGTGCAACATATAACTGGTCTCTCCCACTTGTGTGACAGTCTGATTTGTTACTGACTCTTCAAATATACGATGCAAAAATTATAAAACAGATTGCTAATGATATCAACTAACTTAATTAGTACAAGTTTTAGAACTTGTCCTAATTAATTGTACTTGGCCTGAAAAATAGTGTCTACTGCCAAGTGTGATTGTTAGTTACTGGAACTGCGAAGATGAGGTGATACATATCTTGGTCCCACTATTTAAAGTTTGGTCTGTGGCTCAAGTCATATTTAGTTTGCTCACTGTACTGAAAGAGAGCAAAAGAAAGACTGTATTAGCCTCAAATGTTAACAGATATTATCAAACTAGCTGAGACACAGAAGAATCAATCAGTCTACATGCTAGTAAAACAAGAGCATAAGAACTGATGAGCCAAGAAACATTAAACCATATGCTACTGAAATACACACAGTAGAAGAATTAGTTCAACAGTATTCATCCTTGAGACCAGTGTTTCCCTGCCTATTTTTCTCCAGGCCCCACCACAACTATCCAGAAAAATGTATGTCCCATTGGTGGTTGGAAAAACAATTTTATATTTAATATTTTATCACAATTATTTAATACAAAAGAGTCTACTGGTAATTCTTTTATTAAGGACTGAATCCACCCCACCCCCCGCCAAAGTACACTATTGGCACAGGAGAAGCCACGTGGTAAGAAACTTGCTTCCCAACCATATGGTTCCAGGTTCAGCCCCACTGCGTAGCACCTAGGACAAGTGTCTTCTACTATAGTCTCAGGCCGATCGAAATCTTGTGAATGGAGTTTGGTAGACGGAAACTGAAAGAAGCTCATCATATATATATATATATGCATATATATATTTACATGTGTGTCTATGTTTGTCCCTCCACCACTGCTTTACAACCGGTGTTGATATATTTACATCCCCCGTAACCTAGCGGTTCAAAAAAGAGGTCCATAGAATAAGTACCATGTTTTAAAAATATTTAAAAAAAGTACTGAGGTCAATTCATTCGGCTAAAATTCTTCAAAGCGGTGCCCCAGAATGTAAATACACGTATGCAAAATAAAATATGGAGCACGAAGAATTAGCTTGTAATAGTCACTCTCAACTAAGCGCACACGCCGAGTAAGACATTGAAATTTTATGCCGTCATTTTACTCCGCTGTAAGCAAGTGTTGTCACACACAAACCAAATGTATATAACCTTTTTATATTTATTATAAAACAAAACTCGTAAATCTGGAGTCTCGTAAAGTGAGGTATTACTGTATTTGAAATCCAGAGGATGCAATTGAGTACAACAGACTGCTGTCAGACAAACATCAAAATACAAGGTGCTGCTGACGACAATATACAGGGTGTCCACAAAGTCTGGGTACACGGAGTAAATAAAATCCCGTCGTATATATATATATATATATGTATGTGTGTTTGTCCCCCCCCCCACCATCGCTTGACAACTGATGCTGGTGTGTTTATGTCCCTGTAACTTAGCGGTTCGGCAAAAAAGACCGATAGAATAAGTACTAGGCTTCCAAAGAATAAGTCCTGGGGTCGATTTGCTCGACTAAAGGCGGTGCTCCAGCATGGCCGCAGTCAAATGACTGAAACAAGTAAAAGAGTAATTAAATATAAGAAATGATAGTTTCTTAAAGTATGTGTTAACCCCCATGTGGGTACATGGAGTAAATAAAATCATAACAAACAATTAAATATAAGAAATAATAATTTCTTAAAGTATGTGTTAATCCCCATGTACCTAGACTTTGTGGACACATTGTAGTGTAAGCCTTGTAAGAGTAATTTCCCTTCTCAAAAGGACAATTAAGGAAAATATATGCGCATGCGAAGTGGGCGTGGCGCGATTTCCGCTTCCGTCTTCAAAATAAACATGTGTTACGTTGTTTATCTTTCTCGGCTGCAAGTGACAATTTTAAAAACGTTTCCGTAAGTACTCAGTAAAGACTATTTCTATGACCGTTATCGTTGTATGCTTTCGTTTTTGACCTGTCGGTCTTTTATGACCGCTCATACATTATAGCCCGAGGCCGACCAAACCTTTTGACTGGACAGACGGTAACTGAAAGAAGCTCGTCGTGTCTGTCTGTATCCTACGACCGCTTCATAACCGGTGGTGGTTTGTGTCTGTCCACGTAAATAAGCAGTTCGCAAAAGATACCGATGCAATAAGTACCTGGCTGAAAATAAATACATTTATTTACATTAAAGAAAATTACTGGAGAACTTCCGTCTAATTCTTCCAAACCTTTCTGTTAAAACTGTATTGAAACCATTTGTGGGGAATTTTGGAAAGACTTCTTTTTGCATCCCCCCCCCATGGTAGATAATTGATTTCCTACCATAATAATAATAATGAGAAAGCCATGAAAATTATGAATTTCTTTTAAATAAACTTAATGTCTGTATAATGTATTCATGTCCTAGGGTTAGACAATTTTAGGCTTTAACGTTAGGCATATATGTGTGTGTGTGTGTTTGTGTTTGTCCCCCTAGCATTGCTTGACAACCGATGCTGGTGTGTTTATGTCCCAGTAACTTAGCGGTTCGACAAAAGAGACCGATAGAATAAGTACTGGGCTTACAAAGAATAAGTCCTGGGGTTGATTTGCTCGACTAAAGGCGGTGCCCCAACATGGCCACAGTCAAATGACTGAAACAAGTCAAGAGTAAAGAGTATCTGAAAGTGTATAGCTCAAGTGTGCAAATGTGTAAACTTCACATAAGGTTGTAGAATATAATTTTTAAATAAAGTACACAGATAAAAGCTAGTATCTGTAGTTTATCAGTATCATGTACACTACTAAAATTATAGTAAAATAATTGCTGAATCTTAAATTTTTAAGTATCTTATATAACTAATAATATTTCTTTATTATTTCAGAATATCAGATGACATTGGCATTAAAAAAGATTTTTTACTTCAGAAGCACCATCGCCTATTAAAGACTAAGGAATATATTATATACAACAGTTGTGTAAATTTGGTTACATAAATCTGTGGAACAAGTAATGTGGAATACCACCTCTGAGTGATAATATTTACAAACTTTGTTTACGTGACTATCTGAATGTGTGCAAGCTTATTTTGCACTCTACTTAAACGTGGATAGATGTAAAAAAAGAGTTTGCAATATCTTCAGCACTTGACAGATATCACTGTTGATAGAAATACAGCAGTAAGTATTGTTTTTACAAATGAGATGTAAAAATAGAAAGAAAGAAAATATCAATATATTGTGAAAGAATAATTACAGCAAAGACCTGCTGGGGCAAGTGAATTCGAAATCGTGATGGCACCTTTACCAGTGGAGCACTAAGAGCACTGTCTGAGCATGATTGTTATCATGCGAAATTTGTCGGAAATTCTTCTTTGAAATTGATTGTTTACCTGAACTCATGCACACTAATATAGGAGGAAAACCATATTGCTGTAATATTTGTAGCAAATCTTTCTCTAAAATCCGTAGCTTAACGAAGCATAAATGCATTCATACAAGAGAAAAACTGCATCACTGTGAAATCTGTGGTGCATCTTTCTCAAATGAAAATAACTTAATTTGTCATAAACGTATTCATACAGGAGAGAGACCATATCACTGTGACATCTGCGGTAACTCGTTTTCTCAACATAATCATTTAACCAAACATAAACACATTCATACTGGAGATAAACCATATCATTGTGATATCTGTGGCACATCATTTTCTCAAACTGCTCATTTAACCAAACATAAACGCATTCATACTGGTGAGAAACCATATCATTGTGATGCCTGTGGTAAATTATTCTCTAGAAATGATCACTTAGCAAAACATGTGCATATTCATACAGGGCAAAAACCATTTCACTGTCATGTCTGTGGTAAATCATTCTCTCAAGAAACTAATGTTACTACTCACAAGCGCATTCATACAAGAAGAGAAGTCATATGACTGTGATATTTGTGGTACATTATTCTCTAGAAATGATCATTTGAAAAAACACAAACGTATTCATACAGGAGAAAAACCATATCACTGTCATATCTGTGGTAAATCATTCTCTCAAAAACCTAACCTAATTAGTGACAAGCACATTCATACAGAACAGACACTATTCCACTGTAGTATCTGTTTTAAATCATCCTCGCAAAGTGATAATAATGACATAAGGATGTACCAATGTATTCATACAGGAGAGAAGCCATATCACTGTAATATATGTGATAAATCATTCTCTAGCGAAAATAACTTTGCTGCTCATAAACGAAGTCATACTGGAGAGAAGCCATATCACTGTGATCTCTGTGGTAACTCATTCTCTCGCAGATACTGTTTAACTAAACACATGTACACACACACTGGTGAAAAACCATATCACTGTGATATCTGTGGTAAATCATTCTCTCAAAACAGTAACTTAACTAAGCACAAGCGTGTTCATACAGGGTAGAAGCCACATCAGTATGATGTCTGTTGTAAATCATTTTCTCAGCATCATCACTTATTTATTCACAAACACATTCATACAGGATAGAAGTCATATCACTGTTGCATGTAGTAAATCATTTGCAGCAGAAAACAAAAATTGACTAAGTTACACATGTGTAGAAGTAGGATGTGATGGAGGAGGAGATCATGTAACATGACTGTGCTAATCTAACCACAAACTTCAGAACTCACAAATTCGATGGATTTATTGGTGCTGCCAGACCCATTGAGTAAGAAGTTGTTTCACAAACTATGTGGTTACTGCACATCATCTTAGGCAAGTGTATGTAACTAGCTGTGAGTTGATGTGAAATTTGGTCTATGGATACTGCCCACCTTATTAATGTATGTGTGAGTGTATGTATGTGTCCAGGTTTATATTTACCAGAGTTGTGTCAAAAAGTGCAACTACGCGCAGGAGTGGCTATGTGGCAAGTAGCTTGCTTACCAACTACATGGTTCTGGGTTCAGTCCCACTGCGTGGCACCTTGGGCAAGTGTCTTCTATTATAGCCTCAGGCCAACCAAAGCCTTGTGAGTGGATTTGATAGACGAAAACTGAAAGAAGCCTGTCGTATATTTGTATATATATATATATATATATATATGTATGTGTGTGTATATGTTTGTGTATCTATGTTTGTCCCCCCAACATCGCTTGACAACCGATGGTGGTGTGTGGTGTGTTTATGTCCCCGTAACTTAGCATTTTGGCAAAAGAGACTGATAGAATAAGTACTAGGCTTACAAACAATAAGTCCTGGGGTCGATTTGCTCGACTAAAGGCGGTGCTCCAGCATGGCCACAGTCAAATGACTGAAACAAGTAAAAGTGTAAACAGAATATTGATATATGCAATAAACAACATTCTTCATTTCTGCAGTTAGAAAAAAAGAGCTTGGAACTTGTTATTTAATGATGTTTGCATGAACCTTCAAACAAACGTTTGTAAGTTCAGATAAATTGCATTAATTAGAATTGATATTTTTAACTCTGATTTTGATGAGATAATTGTTTATTTTTCAAATGACGTAGATGTGTGTAAGAGGCCAGATTTGGCCAGTTTGAAGATAAATGAGGTAGAATATACTGGCCGGATATGGCCACTTTAAATGCTAGAGATAACTATTTAGCATTCAGATTTCTGTGAAATAAAATATTTATTCACATTGATATGAATTAGTCATGTATTACCTTGTAGCCTTGAGATTTCAATGACGTGATTGTTTATTTTTAGAATAATATTGTAGAGTAAGTGTGAGAGACCAGATCTGGCCAGTTTGAAGATAAAACAGATAGAATATTTCGGCCAGATATGGCTGGTTTAAAGATTTAAACTTCTTTTTGTTTTTTTAACCCTTTAACATTCAGATTACTTTGTCAAGTGTAATCATCATCATCATCATCATCATCGTTTAACGTCCGCTTTCCATGCTAGCATGGGTTGGACGATTTGACTGAGGACTGGTGAAACCGGATGGCAACACCAGGCTCCAGTCTGATTTGGCAGAGTTTCTACAGCTGGATGCCCTTCCTAACGCCAACCACTCAGAGAGTGTAGTGGGTGCTTTTACGTGTCACCCGCACGAAAACGGCCACGCTCGAA
>NC_069001.1:8116799-8117829 GCF_001194135.2 Octopus bimaculoides | reverse complement strand
ACCTACTCCTTTTCTACATACTGAGCAGGGCCATCTACCTGAAGGGGTTTGTGTTTTATCTACCTTCCTACTTATTAGGATTTTGGTTTTAGCTAGGTTGACTCTAAGGCCCTTCAATTCTAGACCTTGCTTCCACACCTGAAACTTCTCCTCTAGTTCTGATAGTGACTCCGCAATTAGGGCAAGGTCATCAGCATAGAGGAGCTCCCAGGGGCAACCTGTCTTGAACTCCTCTGTGATTGCCTGGAGGACTATGATAAATAAGAGGGGGCTGAGGACGGAACCTTGGTGGACCCCTACCTCTACCCGGAATTCATGTTTATTCATTTGCATTGATTTGAATTAATCATACATTATCTTGTAGCACTTATTTTTTGGAATAACATTGTAGGGTAGGTGTGAGAAGTCTGAACATAAAACAGAATATTTTGGCTGTTTTAAATGCTAAAAGGTCAAAAGTCAGCTTCGTCCACCATGTATTGGAGTCTGTGTTATCAACTCATCTCTTCCCTCAAAATTGCTAGCATTGAGACTAAATTAGAACAATTATTCTTTTCTACTCTAGGCACAAGGCCCGAAATTTTGGGAGTGGTGGGGCAGTCGATTAGATCAACCCCAGTACTTGATTGGTACTTAATTTATCGACCCCCGAAAGGATGAAAGGCAAAGTTGACCTCTGGGATTTGAACTTAGAATGTAAAGACAGATGAAATACCATTATGCATTTCGCCCAGTGTGCTAATGTCTCTGCCAGCTCACTGCCTTAAATTAGAACAATTATTAAAAAAAAACCCACTGGATTGGTAGAATCATTAGAGCATCAGAAAAATTGATTTGTTGTATTTTCTTCCAGTATTCTTAGTTCAAACCCTACGCAGGTCAGCACTGACTTTCATCTCTTCAAGGCGCAATAAAACAAAGTACCAGTCAGTTCGCAGAGACAATGTAATTAACTCTTTCCCCCTTGAAAATTACTGGCTTTCTGCTTAAATTAGAAACATCTATCATTAAACATATCCTCCAAACACCC
>NC_069001.1:8102392-8116154 GCF_001194135.2 Octopus bimaculoides | reverse complement strand
AAGAATTCATTCTTTAATAAACTTATTCGTGAATTGTTCCCCTTCCTCGTATTGGTATACTCCACACTGGGAATTACGACTTTAACCTCTCATCAACTGGCACGAAGCCACCCAGCATGCAGGACACTCAATCCGGCTGGAGAAACCATACCAAAGTAGATAGTAGAGCTTGGTAGTCTTCTAATTTGCCAGCTCCTGTCAGACCATGCCAGCAATAGAGGAGGATGTTAAATTACTTCAATGGTGTAAAAATAAAGAAATTAATACATATCACACGTTTTTGTTTTTGTTTTTTCCATTAAAAACATCTTCAGTTTTTATTAACACATTTTTACAGGAAGAAACGAAGGAAAAACATTAAAACAAAGAAAGAAAAAGCAACAGATGGTGGGGGGAGTAATGGGTTGTATATCCCAGAGCAAATGATGTGTCTCTAATCATGCTTCTTAAACATGATTGCAAAGGCATTGTTGCAGAAAACAGCCACCCTCCACATTGGGGCTCATTTCTCAGATATGATTTTGGGGAGAAAATCAGCAGTGTGTGGTCCAAGAACACCTGAGGTCTCAACAGTAACCAGCAGAAACTAATAATGGTTAGGCTTTGTTCATCTTTCTCTTTTCTGCATTGTGGACAACCATAGCTGAGTTAACTTTTAAATATTTCCATTTGAAGAAAAAATATTTTTTTTGATTGATTGTAGATGTGTATTTGCCTTCCTATCTATGAACTACTATTGTTCTAATTTCTTTGTCAAAGTTCTTTAATCATCACACATTCTGTGACCTTTTCAGCAACTCACAATTCCACATATTTCCTCTTGTTCTGCTTACTGGAATAAGCAGAAGGAAAAGACACATTTCTCAGTTAGTCATGCACATAATCAAATAAACCGCAACTATATTTTTCTTCCACTTGAGAATATGTTAGCAAGAATAGGAGTTTTCTGAGAATATGCTTATATTTAAAATCATCAGTGTTAAGTTATCTCAGCAATATATTAGTTGTGGCTGTATAAAAACATATTGGTGGAAATTGTTATTGCTGTTTTCTTTTCTTTCCTGCAAGAATATATCTATATCTTTTATACTTTTCATGCAAAAAGCTCCCTTGTCAGCATCATGCCGGCGCCATGTAAAGGACACCCAGCACATTCTGTAAAGTGGCTGGTTTTAGGAAGGGCATCCAGCTGTAGAAACCAAGCCAAATCAGACTGGAACCTGGTGCAGCCCTCTTGGTCAAAACATACAATGCATGCCAGCACAGAAGATGAACATCAAATGATAATGAATGACTGTACAGTTACTCTTCTGCATGAATATAGGAATGTGTAGTTAAGTAATTGGCTTAAAAGAGTGATTACTCACAAGTATCACATTAGGTTTTGTTCTCTTGTATGAATGTGATTGTGCCTCTTTAAATGAACCTTTTGAGAGAATGCTCTACCACATACATCACATTGATAGGTCTTTCCTCCAGTATGACTATACACGTGTCTGGTAAGGAACCGTGCCTGAGAGAATGATTCACCAGAGAAGTCATAGTGATACGGTTTCTTTCTGGTGTGAATATGTTTGTGTCCAGTTAAGTGACTGTTTTGAGAAAATGATTTACCGCAGATATCACAATGATATGGCTTTTCACCAGTATGTGTTTAGTTAAGTGATAATCTTAAGAGAATGATTTACCACAGATCTCACAGTAATAGGGCCTCTCTCCAGTGTGAAGGCGTTTGTGTTTAGTTACTTCACTAGTTTGAGAGAATGATTTACCACACATATCACAGCGATATGGTGTTTCCCCAGTATGAAAACGTCTGTGACTAATTAAGGCACTACTCACGGAAAATGATTTACCACAAATATCACAATGATATGGTGTTTCTCCAGTATGAATACGGCTGTGTGTAGTTAAGAGACTCTTTTGAGAGAATGATTTATCACAGATACTGCAGTAATATGGCTTCTCTCCTGTATGAACATGTTTGTGCGTAGTTAAGTTACTTTTTTGAGCATATGATTTACCACAGATATCACAGCAATATGGTTTCTCTCCTGTATGGATACGCTTGTGAGCAGTCAAATTACTAGTTGTAGCAAATAATTTACCACAGATATTGCACTGATATGGTTTTTCTCCTGTATGAAAGCGTTTGTGAGTAGTTAAGTTACTTTTATGAAAGAATGACTTTTTACAGACATCACAGTGGTATGTTTTCCTCATCTCGTTCAGCATATCATAAAAAGCAATACTTTTAGATTGTATTTGACCTCTACTTTGGTTCTTTCATAATTCCTTTCCCATAAATTTTCTTTTTTCACAATGTTCAGATATTTTCTTTTACTTGATCTTGCATTTTCTTTCTAAGTTTCCTTCAACTGAAATCTTAATCCTCATGTTGAAACACTGCAAAATCTTTCGCAAATTTGATCATTTTGTATGCATTCCAGGTGGCAAAATAAATATTTTGCTACTCATTTTATCCAAAGGCAATATTATTCAAAGGTAATCCAAAATAAAATCTGAAATATCTTCCTTTAGTCGTTAGCAAATGATGAATATTAATAATGCATCTGAATAAAATGACAATGTCATCTGTTTTTCTGAAAAAAATAGAAAATACAAAATATAAGTCATTTAAGGAGAGTAGAAATTTTACATTTTTATATTGATAGACTGTAGATATAATCCTTTACTTAAACATATGAATTTTACTTTAAAATTTGTTTTTAAAATTACATCATACAACTTTGTGCGAAGTGTATACACACACTTGCTCAAATAACTTATTACAGTTATTGGGCATGTTTGAGAAGAAATAAAACTGAGTACATTAATTGCCTTTCTTTCGCTTGCTACCTTTCTGACTTGAAAAATTCTTGCTCGTGTCTCACAATTTAACTCCCTCTCCCACCCAGACTACTGTTTCTGATTAAAAATCAGTATCCATTATCATTCTTTTAAATACAAAATTCAGTATCATACTGACATGTTTCAGCTAAAATAGAAATACAATTTGAATTTTATTGTTTTTATTACTATGAAATAAATATATCAAATATGATTCTTGAGTTAATTTTTTAAAAATCATTCTTGTGATGAAGCTGCTAAATAGGAAACAGTTCTCCTTCATGTGAGGTGGATGAACTAATCAAGACATATTTAGTCCCTTTAAATCATAAGGTCACTGGTTCCGATAACGTCCCTTCCATTACCTTCAAACTTTGCACCTCAGAGCTAATCCCTAATCTCACTAAGCTTTCATCAGCACCTCTCTACAGGAATCTACCCTGATCTTTGAAAACATGCTACAGTTTTACATTTCTAACTCAGCTCATCATCCTTCAACGTCCATTTTCCATGCTGGCATGGGTTGGACAGTTTCACAAGAGGTGCACAGGTTCCAGTCTGATTTGGCTTGGTTTCTACAGTTGGATGCATTCCCAACACCAACCACTCCAAATATGCTGCATGCAACTTAATTTGGTTAAGAGAAAAAAAGAAGGTGGGTGGAGGAACGTACGAACCCCCACCCCCACCCCATCTACCTGGAACTACTGGAAAATACTTTTTTAACGCTGAATGAATTACGGTGACCTAATATGGCACAAAATACTTTTTGTCCATCGCCTCCGGCCTCAAAAAAGAAGTTGTTTTCACAGGGAAAATTCTTTTGCTGTTTCTTTCTTCACCCATAACTTTAGATAACATTTCGCATAAATACATTCTCGAGAGTGTGGATTATACAAGATTGAAAATTCAAACAAGTTAGGAAGGAAGTGAAAATGCTGAAGTTATAGGAAATTAATGGTAACGAAATCTGGGCAGGAGAGATAAAGAATGATATAAAATTCTTCTAAAAAAACGTTTTTCTAAATGTTATCAATATAAGGATTTGTTTGAGTAAACCTTTCAAGGCTTTGTCCCAGTGTGACCGCAATCCAGTGACTGAAACAACTAAAAGAAAGATAAACCTGAATTGTAATCTACACTCTGAAGAATGTATCCCCTGGAGAATTTTTGTGTTTGCATGAAACAAGTAAAGGTATAATATCAAAATAAAATATTTTTTTCATACCTCTTAAGATCACTGGATACATTAATCCCAGATTGCAGAATAGATTGAAAAAGTATCGAGTGTTAAAAAAAAAAAAATCGGGTAACTAATGCGTTTCATTTCCGTGCATGTAGGTACGGAGAGAGAGAGATGAGAGACTATGGAGAAAAAAAGAGCCTTCTATGAAAGAGAGAAGAGACATGAGTCCTTATGTAGTTGAAGGACATGGCTGACTTGAGAGGGGTACATATAATTGGGCTGCCTCTCGAAAAAAATTGTGGAGTAATAATTTCTTATTCTTCTCTGAGGAAATAAATAAATATCTGGCCAGATATTGATGGAAATATTTTGTTTCAACACTTGGCAGCCTTCTCATACTCCATTTTATCTTCCTCCACAATTGTTCAATATTTTGTATGTGTATATTTGGTTGATCAATATTTTCAGAATGGTTTATCACGTAATGGCGATAACCCAAACTGCTTAAATCATTGTAGGCAGCCCATGTATCACTATAAATAACCGAGCCAGGTTTGATAAATGACTGGATCAGAGGAACCAGTGTCGCTTTGTCACGCTTCTTATTTATTAGTGGCACAACGAAACGACGCTTACTGGTTCACTCTATTCCACTAAACAACCAAACTTGGCTCAGAATCCTACCCCTCCCGGGTTTCCGGTGGACAATTAAGGTCTCATCAATCTCAACTTCAACTGATTCTCCACCAATTCGTTCCTGTTTGTGAAGCCAGTTTTCTGTTACTCCACAACAGAATGACCTCCATTCTTCAGCTCTTGAAAACAATAATTCCTGGGTTGTCTCTATGATATTACTCCAAGTACTACGTAGAAATTCGTTTACGAAAAGAACGACTTTCCACGGAGGAATACGGGCATTATCAAGAAAGGATCCTTCAAAGTCCGATACAGAATAATCACACTGCTGCCTTTTTTTAGATTTAGTGACCGTGTAGCTCATGCATTGCCAGAGACACTGTTCTTTTCTATACACGCATTCAATCCGACAGTGTGGACAAATCATATTGGTGGGCAGAACACCATGGTCCCGGAGGAATACAATACTTTCTTCATCATTTATATAACAAATTCTGATGCCATCAAAGTATGTGAACTGACAGGTTGCACACGACATCACAGTAGAACTAAATGCGAACAGCTTGGCAAATTCCGCTTACTTATTTTTGTATGCTTTTCAGTTCTCTCTCACACACAGTAATGCATAAGTACTGCGGAGGAGAAAACAATTTAAAAAAAAACAAACATACAATATGTAAATTAAGGGGCACTGTCATGCTATTAGCTGTCAGAAGTGAAAGTGCTCACTGCTAGTGAAGTATCTGTCTGTCTGCCTGCATGCCTGTCGATTCTTTGGCTACTGACAGCTAATACCATGACTGGCCAAAGCCAGCTATATGTCTGTCTGTCTCTCTCTCTCTATCTATCTATTACTCGAAAGTTATTGGAACAAATTTGACACCTATATCCATGCGTTTGAAAACACAACACAGAGTATAAGGGTACTCGCGTCCGCGCTAGCTAGTCGTGAGTGGTCGATCCTATTATTTTTAAACTTCAAACTTCATTTGTTTTCTATTTTGATAAATTCTCTCTGTTGAAAATTATATTTTTATATTTTAAATAATTTGCAATTTCAGGAAATATGTTTTTATATTAAATTTGTGTTTTCTAATAAGGTGGACGAGTGAGCATGACAGTGCCAATTAAGGATATTTTTAAAAGATACAATATTTTTCCACGAGCACATTTAAGATATATTTATTTTAAATCGCTTCTTTGTAGAAAGATTCTCTCTCTCTCCACACGCAAAAATGAAACGCATTAGTTACCCTATAAGAGTTTTGGCGAGAAAGATACTTTTCCACGTGAAAAATCCGGTCTTTTATTTTCTTGGTGAACCGAGTCCGGGTATACTTGTCCAAATTTACCGAATAAGTAATACCGAATGTACCAATCTTGTCTTCTTTAACTGTAAAGAAACAAATGCAACCTATATACTTGATCTTGTATATAACAATCATAAATAAATAATAAATTTATTAATCCAATTTACATCGAATATTTTGCTATCGATTTCCGGACTCTGGATGATCATAACTTCTAGTAAAATGGATATTTTTCAATGAAAATTACTACGAATTTTTTTAATTTTTTTATATTCGTTCAGAGCAAGTCGTTTTACATCTATTACATTATTTTTCTTTTATTTCTTGGCTCCGGTGAGGCGTCTCGGAACATTCAGGATGAAAAGACAACATTAAATAGAAAAAAGAAATGAATGGCCCACTAAACTCAAACCTTCTCCCCCTCAGATGCATACAGTTCTCAAACTTTAAACACATAAACACACTATACGATCATGTAATCAGTATGCGTGCGCGCAACGACCGGATGTTGTTGCGTACTAGTACCGAAAGATCGCCACGCCGTAGTGGGTGGGGAATTTCGGAAAATACCGGAGTTTAATTTTGATTTTGTCGAGTCATATCGAAAGAATACCTTCTTCAGAAATTGCTTTACAAATTGGATGCTGATTTGGGCAAGTTGGTAGGTCAAAAAATAAATAGATCAGTAATTATGAATAAAAAATAACATCCCTTGCATGCAAGCAAGGTGGTCAAAAACGTATATCAAAAGTTTTCATTGGTAATGAAGAGATAAATATGAATTTCGAAACACATTTTATCCTATTCGTAAAAGCTACAATGAGGAAATATATTATGCCATAGATACACCTTATAACAGCCTTACAACAAATCTTTTGTCAACTTACCCGTTTCATAAAACTAAAAGGTGTCCGTTAAAAACAAATCAGTGTTAAATATTATACCATACACGTAAAACTGCGGGCTGGTAGAATGCTTAGCGGCATTTCTAACGGTTCTTTACCATTCTAAGTTCAAATCCCGCCCAGGCATTCATTCGTTCTTTCGGAATCGATAAAATAAAGTCCCAGTGCAGCTAAAAAGGTTAATGAAATTAACTAGTCTCCTCTCCTAACATTTCAGACCACGTGGCCGTAGATGTTTTCAAACTTGATGGACTTTACGCGGCATGCATCGTGAGGGTTGTTCCCCTTTGTATAGATATATTTCATTATTTATCCAACAGAGGGAAGAGTATCGTCGGAAGTTATGTGAAGGTTTTCACTGACCTCTCAAGACTTTACCCTTTCACCTTTTGAGGTCATCTCTCATATTTTATGTAGTCCTACCACCACCACCACTGCTACGTTATTGATATGTAAGTATTATTCATTCCATATTTTACATGAGTCAGAGTGTTTCTACAACTACATTATCGAATGTAGTATTGTAGTATATCTATATTTGATCACAGAAGGCTAAGCTCTATGAGATACAGCTGCCCGTTCCAGCAAATCGGTTACATTATTTCACTAAATGATTTAATATAATATTGTTGCTGGTGAATTTAATGATACAATTTCTACATGCCACACATTGAAAAGCTTTCTTCTTACCTGTAAGTCATTCATACGTATGTATATAAGCTTATTCTACTAGGTATCTGTTTTTATTATTATTTTTTTTTATCCTATTTCGCTTGTGTCTTAACACAGTTAAGATCTGGAATATATAAAGCACTTGTGTTTCTCTATTTGTGATATATTTTACTTAAGTAAAGTTTGGATATTTTTACGAGACATGGATGTAACTTAGTCTTTAGTAATCGTTAAATACAACCTATTACGATCTGCGATTGTCCGAGTTCTCTGAAAATATATTCACATGAATCATACATTCCATAATGAAACTTGATTCATCAGTGAATCGAGAAACATCATCGATATTCTTCGTCCACGTTTTGTCTTTGTGTTAAATATATTTTATGGTTTTCTATAATGCGTTTTATGTCCAATCTATGTTTTTTTTTATTGTTTCATCAAGCGATGTTTCACTGAAAATATACTAGATTTGTTGTTTTAAAAGCAAAAGATATATAACTATGTGATCAAAATAGTTAATAAAGGACCGGGTATTGAGATGAGAAACTGATATGTCACTTTTATTCATTACAATATGCAGAATATTGTAATCTTTTTAAGTTAATGCTCCAATATTTTAAAGAATTTCTTCTAATCTCTTATATTTTTTTTTCTGAGATTTTTCTAGCACAATTTGTTAGAAATAAAATTTTAAAATTGTGTGCATGGCTCTGTGGTCTGAGCGTCTCACAATCGTGAGGCAGTGAGTTTGATTCCCGGATCGGGCTGTGTGTTGTATTCTTGAGCAAGACATTTAATTTCACGTTGCTCCAGTTCAGTAGAAATGAGTTGCGGTGTCACTAGCAACAAGCTGTATCGGCCTTTTCCTTTGGATAACATCGATGGGGAGGCTGGTCCTCCATAAACGACCTTGTGCCTCGGAGGGTAACTTTCTAGGTGCAACCTCATGGTCAGTCATGACCGAAGAGAGATCGTCCGAAAATGCAAAGACAAGGTTAAAGAACAACAAACAGTGTATTAGCTTGACACTCCGGGAAAATGGAAGAAGCCTTTAACGTTTCGAGCCTACTCTTCTAATAAAAGGCTAGATGAAGAGACAAAGAAAAAATGTGTCCGAGCTAAACGGTCAAAACGTGTTAAATTGGATATATATGTATAAGAACTTTGCTTCCAGGTTCAGTCCCACTGCGTGGCACCTTGGGTTAGTGTCTTGTGAATGGATTACGGAAACTGAAAGAAACCTCGTTGTGTGTGTATGACTTTGTGTCCTCCACACTGCTTGACAACTGGTGATGGTGTGTTTACGTTCCTGTAACCCAGCGTGAGATGACATGGTTTGTAAGCAAGCCTTCTCAACCGCGACTGCACCTATTTGTCTGTGTGTGTGTGTTTGTATAGATCATGATTTTGGCTCCTTCCTTCCATAACTGGTAGAATATTTCAGCCATGTGTGTTCGGTTCAAATACTAAGGAGTTTATATAAAATTAAAAAGTCAAGTTTTGTTGTTAAGATAAAAGCTTATATCTACAGTTTATTAATATACAATTATACTAGAATGTCTGCTTTCTGTTATTAAGCATTCTCTATATCATATTTTTTTTCTTTATTTTTTCAGAATAACAGATGACATTGGTGTAGAAGAATATTTTACTTCAGATGCATCATAAGTATTTATCATCTCTTGAAAACTAAAGGAAAAGATATTCTACAGAACTGCTATATATATATATATATATATATATAACTACAGTTAAATTTTGTGAAATGTTCTCAAATAAGATTAATAGCGAAATTTCTATGTTTCGACTGTTTGGCATTTGCACAAGACGGGTTTTCATTCTAAATTAACCTTGGACAAATTTACAAAGGAAACCGAAGCAATCACTCTTGTTGAAAGTATAATTGTAGAAATATTTTTTAGAATTAAAACATAACACTGAAGGAAGGCAAAAAAAATTCTGTTGATTGGCATAAGAAAAAAAAATATAGAAAATGAATTATGTAAGTACAATGTTAAATGTAAATCAGAGTAAACGAATTGATTTTACTGATGAAATCCCAAAAGAGATAGGGAAAATAGAATATCACTGTGGCATATGTGAAAAATCATTCTCTCGAAAAGGTAACCTGACAACTCACAAACGTATTCATACAGGAGAAAAACCATATCACTGTGATGTCTGTGGTAAATCCTTTTCTCAAAGTGTTAGTTTAACTCGTCATATATATATTCATACAGGAGAGAGACCATATTATTGCGATATCTGTGGTAAATCATTCTCACAAAGAAGTCATTTAAATACTCACAACCGTATTCACACAGGAGAAAAACCTTATCACTGTGACATCTGTGGTAAATCTTTCTCGCAAAATGATACCTTAACTATACACAAACGTAGTCATACAGGAGAGAGGCCATATCTCTGTGATGTCTGTGGAAAATCATTCTCTGAAGGAAGTCACTTAACTACACATAAGCGCATTCATACAGGAGAAAAACCATATCACTGTGAGTTCTGTGATAAATCATTCTCTCAAAGTCATGATTTAACTATACACAAACGCATTCATACTGGAGAAAAGCCATATTGCTGTGATATTTGTGGTAAATCATTCACTATAACAGTGCAGTTAACTGCACACAGATACATTCATACAGGAGATGAGCCGTATCACTGTGATATTTGTGACAAATCATTCTCTCGAAGTGGTGACTTAACTAAACACAAACGCATTCATACAGGAGAGAAACCATATCACTGTGATATCTGTGGTAAATCATTCTCAGAAGGAAGTAACCTGTCTAAACATAAACACATCCATACAGGAGAGAAGCCATATCACTGTGATACCTGTGGTAAATCATTCTCTCGAAATGGTACACTAACTAAACACAAATACATTCATACAGGAGAGAAGCCATTTCGCTGTGAAATCTGCAATAAATCATTCTCTCAGAAAAGTCACTTGACTACACATGTCTGTATTCATGCTGCAGAATAACCATGTCCTATATAAAAAGTTTCTATAAAAGAAAGACATTATCCAACTGTATTCCCACAAGAGAGAAGATATAATACTGTGATAACAACCTTCCAATACTACATTTTGTATAACTACTGCAATATTTATGTTGGTGAAATAATATAGCACCATATTTTTAACTGTTATCCACTAACTGTTTACTTAGATGCTGAATAATTTCTTGACATCATTTGATACGGAGAACCTGACTCCAGACACTATCATATAGTGCTTGAAAGATAAACTACAGAGTAACTTAATTTAGTATGTTGGCCCTTTAGCATTTAAACTGGCCCAAGTAGTCTACTTTGTTTTATGTTCACACTGGTCAAATTTGGCCTCATGCATACCTTATGATGTTATTCTCAAAAAAAAAAAATAATAAACAATCATATTGAAATCTCAGAATTGCAAAACACTGCATGAATAATTCAAATCATTGTGAATAAACAAGTATTACATTTGGTGGAGTAATCTGAGTGCTAAAGGGTTAAATTATAATCCTTTCTACTAAAGGCACAAGGCCTGAAATTTTGGGGGAGTGGCCTAATCGATTACATTGACCCCGAAAGAATATAAAGCAAATTTGACCTCTGAACATAGCAACAGGCGAAATACTGCGAAGCATTTCAACCAGCGTGCTAATGATTCTGTCAGCTTGCTGTCTTTAAAGGGTTAAATTATAATCATAATGGTTATCCAGTGAACATGTGTAGGCAATAAATCAATGATAGCCAAGTGAGAGGCAGACTAACTCAGGAACTTGTATTCCCAAAGCCCTAGTATATTTAAAATCTGAAACTATTTTATCTTTGTTGGTTGTAATAAATAAACTTATATTTGTGATATTTCTTCATTTTTGAACAAACAACATGGCAACATAGAAGCTATAATAAAAATATAACTGAATTGTTGCAATTTTTGTCTGTTGTTACATTTCTTTCTCCAAACTACCATGATGGATATAATTTGCTTTTTCATTTCAGTAACAGAAATACCAAATAATTGCAGACGGCATGTATTAGCCACCAATATATAACTGATAATTACTTAACTCCCAAATGAATAAGCCCAGTTGACCCCAGAACTTCAAGTGCAAAATATATTAACAGTTTTTCCCTGAAGAGCAGGGTCTCAACCCCAAAATATAAATGTGCAAACTATTGACAGATCTCTTATAACTTGCATAGTTTTGGCTTTTCAAGAACATGGAAACATTAATTTCTAACATTGGCTCAAAACTACATACTTTACGGAAGTTCAGACTGGATAAAGCTTATCTCAGTATTTGACTAACACTTATTTTTTTCTTTTAAAGCTTGGTATTTATTCTCCTGGTCACTTTGGCCGAACCACTAAGTTATGAGGATGTAAACACCCAAACACTGGTTGTTAAGTGGTGGTGTGGGAAAAACACAAAGATCAGCCCACAAACTGAAGTTAAGGTATAATGAATGCATCAAGAATACACTGGAGAAGGTCGAAAATGGATGAGAAAACTGCATTCTAGATTGATCAGCTTGAAGGGAAGTACTGTATGATGGAAAGAAAGGATTCAAACAAAATTGTAGCAAGTATGAAAAGCTCAAGAGATATGTTTGTTAGGGGCTTAATGTTAACTTGCCTGAATGTATTGGCATACAGCCCAATTCAACATGTAACAATTATGTTCACATCTGTCCTGAGTAAGACAGGCCTTAGGAGTCATCTGAAAAGCCACAAACAGAAAGTAGTTAATTATGATGAGAAAGTCATAAAAATTAAGAATTTCTATTTTTAAAAAAATTCATTTCTGTATTATGTATTCATGTCCCAAGGTTAGGCAAATTTCATAGAGTTATGGAATTTAGGCCTTAACGTTTGATAAATTGGGACATGAATATACATAAAACAGAAGAAAATTTTTTTTTTTTTTTAATAAAAATTCTTCATTTTTATGACTTTCTCATTATTATTATTATAAGACACGGTAGGAAATCAAACCATGTGTAATAGTTTTAAATCTTTTATGAGGGGTACAAAAAGAAGTCTTTCCTATATGGAATATATATGTATAGTGCTTGGGAATTCCAGTGCTCTAATGAAGAAATTGCATCTATGTTTCATTTCGAAACAGTGGCAAACGATGTGGAGTCAGCTTTGTTGCTTTATTCTGACAAAATTCAATGTGCTCAGCAGTCCATGCTAAGCAAGTCCAAATCTCAATGCTTTATGGGTTAAATAGAGAAAAGTTTTAGAGAAATCAATCTACTGAATCAGGTTATGAAAGTTGGAAAAAGTTAGTAGCACAATTTAGATTTAACAGAGAAAACCAAGATCAAATGCAGTTTGGCTTCATGCCCAGAAGAGGCAACATGGATACAATCTTCCTAGTGAAGTAACAGCAGCAGAAGTACTTAGCTATGGGCGGATCACTATTTCTGCTATTTGTTGCATTAAAGATGGTTTTTGATGGGATACTGCATTCAGTAATTTTGTGTTCACTCAGGAAACTAGGTGTAGATGAATGGATTACTAGAGCTGTACAATAATGTAGTGAAAGCAACAATGAAGATGACACAGGTCTGACTAATGTACATAATAGAACTGAGAGGTTTTAATGTAAGCTTAGCAAAGCCTTGTGAGTGGATCTGGTAGACGAAAACTAAAAGAAGCCTATCGTATATATATATATATATAAGTTTATGTATATATTAATATTATCTCAGTTATTAAAACTTTTGATAATTTACATACGTTAATAGTTACCGGAGGTAGTAAAATTACACTAAAAAACAAGATATCACAGCCGTTTTACAGGTAGAGATACCAAGTTTAAGTGATACATTTTGAGAAGATATGGATAATAATAAATGGAGCAAAACGCATGTCAATGAACTCCCTGAAGAGAAATAAATGAGGAACCCCAACAGCTCTTTCTTCTTTGTGAAAGAACTCTCATTTATTTCTAAACATGTATATATATATATATATATATATTTGTGTGTCTGTCTGTCTAACTGGTAAGGTGTGTTTACATCCCTGTAACTTAGCAGTTTGGTAAAAGAGACCAACAGAACAAGTACTAGGCTTACCAAGAGTAAGTCCTGGGGTCAATTTCTTCAATTAAAACCCTTTAAGGTGGTGCTCCAGCATGGCCACAGTCAAATGACTGAAACAAGTAAAAGGATAAAAT
>NC_069001.1:8091186-8102254 GCF_001194135.2 Octopus bimaculoides | reverse complement strand
TATATATATATATATATATATATATTTGTGTGTCTGTCTGTCTAACTGGTAAGGTGTGTTTACATCCCTGTAACTTAGCAGTTTGGTAAAAGAGACCAACAGAACAAGTACTAGGCTTACCAAGAGTAAGTCCTGGGGTCAATTTCTTCAATTAAAACCCTTTAAGGTGGTGCTCCAGCATGGCCACAGTCAAATGACTGAAACAAGTAAAAGGATAAAATATTGATCCCAGAAAGACAGGTGAAGGAATGTGGCCGAGTGGTTAGAGTGTTGCACTCATGACTGCAAGATTGTGATTTTAATTCCCAGACTTGGTGGACCGTTGTATTCTTGAACAAAGTACTTCGTTTTATGTGGCTCCATTCAACTGTAAATGAGTTAACCTGCAATGGACAGGTGTCCCGTTCCAGGAGAATGTTCTGATTTTGGTCATCCATATGCCATAAAAACTGGGTAATCAACTGCATGAGTCATACAACTCAAGACAGAAATGTCCAGGGGTTGATGATTACAAAGATGGAAAAGATAAAAAGTGAAGTTTGGGATTTGAACTCAAAGTGCCGAAAGCCAGAACAAATTTTGCAGTGCATTCTACTGAAACTCATCTTATCCATGTATATATGAGAGAGATAAAAACTACAGTTAATGCCTTGGTATATGAGTTAATTTACTCCTGGACACTGCTCATAAAGTGAAAACTCGTAAAACAGAGCATTAATTTCCCATAGTAGCAATTTTATAAATCGTAATTCGTTCCCAGAAAGATATTTTACCTATAAAAATTGTAATACTCGTAAATAAATGGCAATAAAACAACAGTAGAATGTAAAGTAAAAAGAATGTCAAGATCATTTATTATAAAATATATTATAATTGTTTTCTGAATCACTTACACTCACACACACCATCACTTGTAGTAGACACAGTCACTGATTCACAAGCACCCAAAGACAGACTTGTAGATTTCTTTTTTAGAAAACAAGTCTAGAGTTGTTTGCTAAGAAGAAGCATATTTTTGCTCTCTATAAATTTTTCGGTAACACAAAGAAGCATTTGTTATGGTAGTAGAAACTCTTGCACTTCGTTCAAAATTTGGATCTTGTACTTGAAAAATTTCCAAAGCTTTATCCAAATGCTGAAATGCTTCCTCGAGTCCTTTCAATTTGAACGTACTAACTGGCGTTTCATCAACAGTGTCCTTTTCCTTTTCTGCTGTTGCCTCCTCTTGCATTGCAACAAGTTCTTCGTTGGTGAGTTCGTCACTATGTGATTGAAGCAGCTCATCTATGTCACTTGCTGACACGTCGAGATTCAATTCATTTGCCAGCTTTACAATTTCTTTTAGTACATTTTCTTGTAGTGATTCAAAATTCTCAAAATCAGTAAGAAATTGAGGGCAAAGGTTTTTCCAAACACTCTTCATATTCTTTTCACTGACATTATCCCATGCTTTTCTTATGATTTTTACAGCAGTATAAATGTTGTAACTTTTCCAGAGTTCCATTACAGAAGGTCCCCCTTCTTTGACTGTTTCTTCATTCAGCATTGCAAATGTGTAGCGTAAATAATGAGCTTTAAATGTTGCAATAACACCCTGGTCCATTGGTTGCAAAAGTGATGTATCCCGAGGCAAAAAAATAACTTTGACATCAGGATGGCGATGTTGCAGAATTGGAAGGTGGTTAGGTGCATAGTCAATAATCAACATTGCATGAAATGGAAGTTCATTCTTATCACAATATTCCTTAACTTCTGGCACAAAGTGATATGAAAACCATTCTTCAAATAATGTTGTCGTAATCCAAGCTTTTTCATTAGATTTCCATATGACTGGAAGAGTACTTTTTAAGATACCTTTGAGTGCCCCAGGATTTTCCGCTCGATAAACTAGCATTGGTTTTAATTTAAAATCCCCAGATGCATTTCCTCCAAATAATAATGTCAGTAGATCATTTGCAACTTTAAAACCAGGCAGCGCAGATTCTTCCTTAGCAATGTAACTTCTGGGTGGCATACGTTTCCAGAAAAGTCCTGTTTCACTGACATTAAAAATCAGTTGTGGCATGTAGCCTCCTTCTTCAATTATTTTTGCCAATGTTTCTGGAAATTTTTTTGTTGCTGGATGGAGATCAGCGTTTGATGCTTTGCTTTGCATTCTAACAGCATGCCACCCATGTCGATTTTTAAATCGCACAAACCATCCTCTGCTCGCAACAAAAGTTTCGTTTGTGTCACCTTTCATTTCTTTAAGCAGATTGAAAAGACACAATGCTTTGCTACGAATCGACGCTTGATCAACAGTCATATTCATGCGTTGTGTTGTGTCCCTTATCCATGCATTTACAAGTCTTTCCATTTCCGGAATAATGCTTCCAGCATCTCTTTTACGAGACCACGTTGATTGCAAAGGCTGCGCATTTCTCACTTGAGATAAATATTTCTGTTTTTCTTTGAGAATTGTGCAGACAGTCGACGATTTAAGTGAAAATCTGTCACAAATGTCTTTCACAGTTGTACCGCCATCGTGCATTTTTACAATTTCATACTTTGTTTTTAAAGTTATGGCTTTTCGTTTCTTTTTGCTCCCGTCGGTATCGGTTGTACACTTTCGTTTAGACATATCGTGTGGGTTTTTTCAAAATGCCGAAAATAGTAAAGTACACGTATACAATATAAAATATGTAGCACGAAGAATTAGCTTATAATCTCATTCAACAAAGCGCACGTGCTAATTAAGACATTGAAACTTTATCCCGTCATTTTACTCCGTCGCTATGTGTAGACGTGTCAGAACCAGTGATGCCACACACAAAATGACTGTTTAACATTTTTTAATATTTATTATAGAATAAAACTCGTAAACCCGGGTCTCGTAAAGCGAGGTATTACTGTAAATAATTATAGCACTGACCGTTAGCCTTATGGCTAAGATCAATATCAATTTAATATTTAACTAAAGAAATTTTCGGTGACGTGAAGGTGTTCTATCAGTCTAGTAGGAGGTGTTACGAATATATTATGATAGATCAAACAAAGAGAAACATTATATTGATGAACGGAAAATAGACGATTGAATGAAGAAAATAACTATTTGAAAAATTACCTCGTCTATATCTCTTTCAGTGAATGAAGCAGTAAAGCTCTGAGTGAAGAATAACAGAAAAGAAAAAGACAAATATTACACAAATCCCCTGTTATTATTAAAAGTCAGTGTTGGTTGTGAAGTGTGTTACTTCGTATATGTTATAGCATAATATGTTAATGTTAATTTCTTTTATATAACTTTAAAATCTCACAACAAATGGGGTTTTCTTGAGATGGACGGGCTTTGAATGGCAACGAAGTATCTCTTCGATTTTGAAAGTGTGAAGTAAATATCCGGTTGAACATGCGCATGACAAAATGTCCCCGGTGATGAGAATGAATTGTTGACATGTATCCACGTTGTTGTTGTTGGCACTCCGTCGCTTACGACGTCGAGGGTTCCAGTTGATCCGATCAACGGAACAGCCTGCTCATGAAATTAACGTGCAAGTGGCTGAGCACTCCACAGACACGTGTACCCTTAACGTAGATCTCAGGGATATTCAGCGTGACAAGGCTGACCCTTTGAATTACAGGCACAACAGAAACAGGAAGTAAGAGTGAGAGAAAGTTGTGGTGGAAGAGTACAGCAGGGTTCGCCACCATCCCCTGCCGGAGCCTCGTCGAGCTTTAAGTGTATTCGCTCAATAAACTCACAACGCCAGGTCTGGGAATCGAAACCGCGAGTCCGCTGCCCTAACCACAAGGCAACTGCGCCTCCACATCCATGTGTACTTTTATCATTCAACCATAGCCCTTGATTTCTGGAAAGATCAATTCCACACAGCCACGCCTACATTTACTGTATGTATGTACATAATAATACCTATCTATACACACACACATATAATTTCAGTGTAGAAAATGAATAATTTGGGTGTAGCGAGGATGAGGATGATCCAAAACAGTCTCTTATATGAAGGCCTAATGAAGGGGGAAGTAAATGTGAAGAAGTGTATGGTGTGATCAGCACAGGGAATGATGAAATGAGGATGGAGAGCTTCAAGTGATGAGATGTAAGATAGGAAAGGTGGGTGAGGACGTAAAGCAAGGGAGTAACAAAGATATGTTTGGCAGAGTACAAAAAATATACATCATGGCTTCTAAACACTACCCTTGTGTCGGTATGTTTTGCCATGGGAAGATGGGTCTTCTGCAGCACTATGCATCACTAATTAGAATGGTCCTTATCATCCATGAGACTTGCATTTTAAGGCCAACCGTCACCCCTTCTTTGCCCTCTTCCATAGGTTCCATTAAGTTAGAGAGCTCAGCACTTCTTTATGCTGCAGCCAACCTCCATGCACATCACATGCCCATACCAATACAGCCATCTCCTTTGCATGTTACACTGGATTCCTCTTATACCCAGTTTTTCTCTCAGCTCATTTGTGCTCTGTTGTTCATTGGAATATGTTCACTTCCTTTCTTTTTATTTTTCAAAAGTATTCTACATTCAAGGTCCATGTCTTGCTATCAAGTAGCATCACAATTCTAACACAAACACCACACAATGTAGCCTTCATCCTGAAGGAAAAGACTAATGCTGTTAGTAATGGAATTGGATCTCAGGACTTTTACCATTCTGTTCTTACCCTGATTACTATATTTTCTGAACAAACACCTCCCTTGCTAATATTTGTCAGCTAGGTACCAGAAGCTATTGACTGTTACCATAGTGAGCCATCCAGGTATTTAGGAGACTATTTCCAGTGTGTGAATGTGCATGGTCAAGTGGTTAGGCTATTGCACTCACAATCGTTAAATCATGGGTTCAATTCCCAGACCTGGCAGTGTCATGTATTCTTGAGCAAAACACTTTACTTTACCTTGCTTCAGTTCCCTTTTCACTCAGCAGGGAACATTGGTTGGCTCACTTAGCCAGCTGTTGGAGTCATTCCAAGGCTAAAACGATGCAAAGCACATTGTGACCAGTGACATGGAACATCTGATAGTCTGACCAATCACATGATTTCCAGTGTGCTCATGGTACATGTTGCTCCACTGCATCTGCCACACACAAACCCTATCTATGTCTGTTAACCTGCAAGTGATTCCACTACATCTCGTGTTTGAAGGTGGCACAGGGTACAGCATATGGAGCTCCTAACTACTCTTTTACAGCATTTCCATTTAATAAAACTGAAAGGTCATGTATGCATTTAATGTGTTGCTGCACTTTGTGTAAGTATGACGTCGCCAGTACCGCCTGACTGGCCCTCGAGCCGGTGGCATGTAAAACACCCACTACACTCTTGGAGTGGTTGGCGTTAGGAAGGGCATCCAGCTCTAGAAACTCTGCCAAATCAGATTGGAGCCTGGTGTCGCCTCCTGGTCCACCAGTCCTCAGTCAAATCGTCCAACCCATGCTAGCATGGAAAGCGGACGTTAAACGACGATGATGATGATCAGTGATTTGTATATATATATTCTCATTACTCATTAGACTGTTTCTAACTTGGATACCATCAACCAATTAGATATATCACAAACTAACTCAACAGTCACTAAACTTATTTAATCAACAAAATCATCATATTGCTTATCTCTCATTTCTGAGTATCTAGTATAAAAATAATGCTAATTTAAGCACAAGGCCAGCAATTTTGAGGGGAAGGGGAAGATGATTGCATTAACCCGATTGCTCAACTGGTACTTACTTTATTGACCCCAAAAGGAAGAAAGCCAAAGTTGAACTCGGTGGTATTTGAACACAAAATATACTGGTTTCAAATTTGGGCACATGGTCAGCTATTTTGTGAGGGAGAAGGGTTTAAGTTGACCATAATGATCACAGGGCTCAACAGATACTGGTTTTATAACCTCAAAAGATGAAAGGCAGAGTTGACCTGGACAGAATTTGAACTCATAGTAAAGTATTGGAAGAAGTCCCACTCAGCATTTTGTTCTACACACTAATAATTCTGCTGTATTTAGTATAAAATAATATTGATTTCAAATTTTGGCACTAGTCCAGCAATTTTAGGGAAGGGACAAGTCGATTGCATTGACCCCGGTGTTTGAATGGTATTTATTTTATTGACTCCAAAAGAATAAAAAGCAGAGTTGACTCCGGCAGCATTTGAACTCAGAACATAAAGACAAAATGCTCAGCAGCATTTTGAGTGGCATGGTAACAATTCTACTAGTTCGCTACCTTATTTAGTATAGAATATCAACATTTTTACGTCTACCTTTTCTTGCTTGCATGGGTTGGATAGAATTTATTGAGGCAGATTTTCTATGGTTGGATAACCCTCTTGTTGCCAACCTTCACCCGTTTCTAAGCAAGGTAATATTTCCCCATGGCCAGACATGCTTTTCATAGAATATTGGAAATGAGTGTTTGCTTGTATAACAGCGACACTCTAAAACCATCATGCAACACATAGAGACACAACTACATGCACACTCACCCATACAATGAGCTTCTTTCTATCTATCTATCTATCTATCAAATCCACCCACAAAGCTTTGATCAACCTTTAACAAAAGGCACTTACTCAAGGTGCCATGCAGTGGGACTGAACCCAAAACCATGTGGTTGGGAAGTAAAATTCTTAACCACATAGCCATGTACGCACCTAATTTTATAGCTTCAAAGTAAAAATGAATTTAGAGGAAAGTGTAACTTTTATCATACGACAATGATACAGTTTGTAAATTCTACAGTTTATCATTGTGACAGTGCAATTTTTAGTTACGTCAAAAATGATAAAAGAATAACTTTAGAATAAATCAGCTTTATTTATATTTTAGGTTATTAAAAATATTTGCAATGCCTAAGGAGTCAGAATTCAAGATTCTGAGCGAGACAAAACATTGACAAAAGTTGATGTTATATCTTGGAGGAGAGCTATGTCCCACTCATGACAGCATGTAGAATTAACATATAAACACTGAAGATAGTTCACAAATATCACCATTTTTGAAATGACATTAGGTTGAAGTTTACAGTTACACTTGTAAATTAGCATTCAGCTTAAACGTTAAGTTTTTTTTTTAGGAAAGATGCTATAAATAAAGAAGTTTATGTATGAATTCCTTGACAGGATACATGTGTAATCTAGAATATCCATCAGATATCTCACACATCATCTAATGGTAAACTGAAATGGTTTCTTTTGTGGTTTGTGTATTCTTCGGTGATGTTGTCCTTGATTCATGAGTATACATTTCTTAGCCATTTATCCTCAACGTCACATAAAATAATAGAATCTTTTCTTCCTGCTAAAAAACAATGCTTTTATTAACAATATCACAGTTGTAAGTTATCTCCCAAATGCAGACATAGTTGTGATTAAATAAAATACATGTTGGGAGGAGGTTATCACACTTATGTCCTTATGTGTCTCATGTCCTGTGTGAATATATTTATGGGCATATTTTTTTCTCATTGAAGGGATTTTGACAGACCCAATTACTCTTCTATATGAACACGTACATGTGCACTTAGCTGGCATTTCTGAGAAAATGATTTATCACAGATATCACACTGAAATGGTTTCTCTTGCATATGAATACACATATGTTTATTGAAATGATACTTTTGAGAGAATGATTTACCACAGATATCACAGTGATATGGTTTCTCTCCTGTATGAACGGGTCTGTGAGAAGCTATGTGACTTTTTAGAGAGAATGGTTTACCACAGATATCACAATGATATGGCTTTTCACCTGTGTGAATGCGTATGTGAGCAGTTAAGGTATATATGCGAGAAAATGATTTACCACAGATATGACACTGATATGGTCTCTCTCCTGTATGAATGCGTTTGTGCTTAGTCAAGTGAGAATTTTGAGAGAATGATTTACCACAAATATCACAGTGATATGGTTTTTCTCCTGTATGAGTTCGTTTGTGAGTAGTCAATGTACTTCCATGAGAAAATGATTTACCACAAATGTCACAGCGATGTCGCTCCTCTCCTGTATGAAGACGAATATGTATGCTTAAATCATCGTTTCGTGAGAATGATTTACCGCACATATCACACTGGTATGGTTTTTCTCCCGTATGAATACGTATATGAGCTGTAAGGTTACTTTTTTGAGCAAATGACTTTTTACAGATATCACAGTAATATGATGTTTTTCTTATCTCTTTAAGCATCTTTTCAGGAAAATCAATACTTTCAGGCTCTGTTTTACACTTAACCAGGTTCCCACATAATTCATTTTCCATCATTGTTCTTTTTTCACCACAAAAAGAGAAAAAATAATGTATAAATTACTTTTGTTTAAGTATTTTATCCTCTTCCAATTTTCTATATTTTCATCATCTCTGATTTTGTTGATATCTGAAGTCACCGCAAATCCTTTTGTAAAATTTGTCCAAGTTTAATTAAAATGTAAAATCATCTATTTCATGTCCCAGACAACACAGAGGTTTTTCAGAGGAAAATATTTCACAGTAATTACATAAACAGTTTTATATCTCTTCTGAATAACATCTTCCTTTAGTTTTTAAATGATGATAAATAGTGATGTATCCGAAGTTAAAAAATGTTCTCTTATGCTTGTATCATCTGATAGTCTGTAATAATAAAGAAACAGCATAAGATAGAGAGGATAATAAAAAAAAAAAAATCAGTGATTTAACAGTGAAAATTTTACTACATTTCTATACTGAAAAATTAGACTTTAACTGAACAAATGAATTCTTTTTGTAATTTGTTATGACATAATTAAACCTTGCATGAAATTTACACATTTGTAGGCCTGTGCGGTGCCAAGTAAAAACATCCAGCACACTCTGTAAAGTGATTGGTGTTAGGGGAGGGCTTCTGACCATAGAAACCATGCCAAATCAGACTGAAGTCTGGATCAGCCCACCCTCACCAGTTTGCCAGCTCTGGCCAGACCGTCCAACAGCATGGACAATGGATGTTAAATGATGATGATGATGTAGCTGTGTTATCAGTTCTGGGATTTTCAATGCTATCCTGAGGGATTTAGTCAAACAATTCGACCCCACCACTTTTTCCAAACCACAAAGTTATGGACACGTAAACAAAATACTGGTTGCTAAGCTATGAGGGGAGGGGGAAACACAAACACATATATAACAAGTTTCCACACAGTTTCTATCTCCTAAATCCCACACAAGGCTTTAGTCAGCCAAAGGTTATAGTAGAAGACACTCACCCAAAGTGTCATACAGTAGAAATGAAACAGAAACTATAGGGTTACAAACCATACAGCCATGCTTGTGCTTGAGTTTTTGTTTCTGTTATTCCACAAATCCATTCAAATGGTACATTATTTGTTTGAAACAAAGGTGGCTGTGTGTTAAGAAGCTTGCTTCCCAAACTGTGTACCTTCCTGACAACAAGCCTTGTTTTTCGAATAAGGTACTTTATTCCATGCCTTTTACATTGAACTGCTGTTTAAGTGAGGCATTCATAACATCAACACCAGAGTGAGTCAATATGAAGACCCATGAATGCAAACACACAGACACATATACTGTCATTTTATGCCTGATTAGGCTTTTATACAGTTCCATGAGCCATCAGTCAGTTTGAGGTGGTTATAGTAGAAAACACTTCTTCAAGGAGCCATACAGTGGAACTGATTCTGAAACCTAAGTGGTTGCACAATGAACTTCTTAACCAACCACACACACACACATTTGTTTTCAGGTTTCTGTAATTACTCACAAAACCTGCAAATATATGATATCCTATTTGTGAAGCATATTTTGAATTTATTTGATGTTCACACCAATTGCATACTTTTCATCCTAAGTCTCTGGATTGTTCAAAATTTTATCTACAATTCTCAATTTCTTTTTGGATCTCTAGGCACCATAGTAAATGATTTGATAATAAGCTGCTTTGATTATTCATCTTATTGACAGTTTATCTACTCGCTTTTTTTTTCCAATTATATAATCTAAACTTTGAGTAGATTACAACTGGTTGGTAATATTCAAGGTCACTAACAAATGCTTTTAAACTAAAATTATTTTTACTTAATTTGAAAACTTCCAAGTTTATAAATTAAAATTTATAATCTGTTTTACAATTTCAGGTTAATTTCAAATTTAATTACGCCACTTTTCCATTAGGTACAAAAGACAAAATTAATTGCATCCGCAGAAATTAAAAATTAATTGGGTTGCTCGATTCCCCAAGCTTAGATATATAAAGATAGCTTTTCTCTTGTCTTACTCAAAAAATGTCATACTTTATGCTAATGAGATCTTATTACTAAGAGAAAGATACATCTGAATTAAACAATCAACATAACTTGGACACAGAAAAAGAATTGAAGCGTGGACATTATGAGACTTTCAGCAAATAGAAAAAAAAAACCACTGGATGAATACAAATGGTTTAGTAGTAATTATGTAAAACCACAGTTTGAATACGATAAATTTTCTGAAGATTCACAATTACTTACTGTACGTGTATAATTAGCAGCAGTAGTACTTAACCTCGCTCTTATGGTAAATATACGGAAAAACCACAGCCTGTAGCATTTCTTCGTAAGAAGTACCACTATGCAAAATTTCAACTACCTTTGTAGTAATCTATGACCTACAACTAAGAATATGCATACATTAACTTTTATCATTTTTATATATCAAGGTATTTATTATTTCATACAAAATGTATACAATGTATTAAAAAAATACGAGAAACTACTGATCATTGTAAAGCTTAACTTAGAGGGATAGAAAGAAATGCAGATCCTATTATTACCGAAATAGATTAAATGAAATTTATGAAAGAAAATGCAATAAATGTCTTTTAGTAGATGTGTTGAATGCAGCATGAAGAATGTATTCAATGGCCTGTTAAGAGAAGAGACGGATCAACACTCAAGAAAATAAATGGAACCGAAATGTAGGATGAAGAGCTTACGTCTTTTTTTTTTAAATAAAAATATCAATAATTTCGATGCTGAAGAGATGAGTTTAAATTTGATATCACTCGAGGGTTCTAGTCTTCACATTTGACATTATGCTAAAAAA
>NC_069001.1:8089585-8090684 GCF_001194135.2 Octopus bimaculoides | reverse complement strand
CTGTCACATATAGAAGAATTAACAATTGAAATCACAATAAATAAGTATAATATAATACAAAGTAAATATCATATTATCTTGATCTTATGATATTTACTTTGTATTATATTATACTCATTTATTGTGCTTTTAATTATTAATTTTTCTATATGTAACAGTGGATTTTCATCGATGAGTTTATGAACCTTGGTTCTTTTCCCTAAAACTATATATATATATACACAGACACACATTCGTATATGTGTATGTATACACAAGATAAAGAGGGTTAATTCTTCAAAATGGTAATTCCTGCTTATTGTAATTTTTCTAATTGAGCACCAGGCTGGACCTAATAACACGGACAGATGATCAAAAAACAGGTGTAACGAATTTTATGATAGATCAAAGCAATCAGAAATATAACAGATCAACGAACAAAAGACGATTTAATGACAAACCAAAGAGAAAAAAAACGTACCTCATAAAATCGTCTTTCATTGATTAAATAATGTTTACATATAGCAATCAAATATCACTTTATAGTGGCGAAGTGAGATAGTGCTTCTAGAAGGACTACTACTACGTATATACATTATAATAAAATAGAGAAATATGACTACTTATTTATTAATTTATAGGTTACTGTTAGATGGGTTATTCATTCAAACGGATATGACACCATCAACGTTAGGCTCACACGTTCTTCCTCAGGACAATATCCGGTTGAACATGCGCATAATGTCAGAAGTGGAGTGATAGGTAAATGCGCACAAAATTACAGCACACGCTTACATGTTTATGAGTGTGTGGAGTCAACGACTATTGAAAAGGTTGCAGGACGCAACGAAAATTTTAGAAAAAAATGAATAAATGAGTAGAAATCGAACCGGCGCGTGTGTTAAATAATAAGGGGAAAGACTTCCTCCCGTCACCCTATTTTCTCCCATTTTTTTTTTTTGCCAAAAATCGGTATTTTGAAATTTTGGCTTCTCCTTCCCCCCGATTTCTTCATTTTTTTCACTTTTTTCCCTAACACTAACCCTACCCTAACTACAAAAATTTTCGGAAATTATTTTCAGAATCATAATCTCCATATTTTTCCGCATATTTTGAAAAA
>NC_069001.1:8078108-8089290 GCF_001194135.2 Octopus bimaculoides | reverse complement strand
TAAGGGAGATGATTGAATTAGGCTGTTATGAACTTATAGAAGGCTGCTCTCTAGGTCTCTATCCAGTGATTTATTGTATGCTGGAGCTATGTTGCAAGTGGAAGATCAAAGAGACATAAAACGTAATAGTGAGGTGACAAAAAGTGAGTTATTAATGTACAGGAGGAGTGTTAGTAACCTTATGGATTGAGTCTGAAAGAAAATGTAACCAGGAATGTAATAAAAATTTCACTTTATGGCCGATAGTGTGGGATTGAAAATCATTACCTGGTGCACGGGAGCTAGTCAGTGGCCCTGGCAACGATCCTGCTCAGATGGTGCTCTTAGCGCTCCACTAGTACAGATGCCAGTCATGCGGTGCTGTCGTCGAATTTTATTTTGATTTCATTTGTCTCAACAGGTCTTCACAAGCAGAGTTTAGTGTCCAATGAAGGAAAGGTATGCATATGTGGGCTGGTTACACCACTGGCATAGGCCACAGGTTATGGTCTCACTTGGCTTGCTGAGTCTTCTCAAGCACAGCATATTTCCAAAGGTCTCGGTCACTAGTCATTGCCTCGGTGAGGCCTAATGTTCAAAAGTGGTGCTTCACCACCTCATGCCAGGTCTTCCTGGGTCTACCTCTTCATAAAAATGAATATTCTTAACAGTTCCCAAATGATCTCCATGCTAATCTACCATTCCTTGAATAACAATAATAATGGCTTCAAATTTTGGTAGTAACTTCGGGGGAGGGTTACAGTTGATTACATCGACCTAGTGCTCAATTGATACTTATTTTACTAACCCTGAAAGGATGAAAGACAAAGTCAACCCAATGGCTTTTGAATCAGAAGAAGCATTTTGTCTGGCGCAGTAACTATTCTGTAAGCTGGCTGCTTTTGTATGATGATAATAATAATAATAATGAAGACAGTTGTACAAAATAAAATAATGATTAAAGATTAAATCAGCTTTATTTAGATTTCAGGTTGTAAAGAATATTCACAAAGTGCAATAACGTCAGAACTCAAAATTTTGGGTTTCACAGATGTGAATGAATAAACGTGGTGATATCTTGCATAATAAACATATCCAACCCATCCCATCATGCAGAATGGACATTAAAATAATGATGAGTATGATTAGCAGATCATACCATCAACTTTACACTTTCATTAAGTTTGTTATAGTCATCTTCATCATCATCTAAGGTCCATTTTCCATGTAGGCGTGGGTTGGATGGCTGAACAGGAACTGGCAAAGCCAGGGGCTGCATCAGGTTCCATAGCCTGTTTTAGCTCGGTTTCTACAACTGGATGCCCTTCTTAATGCCAACCACTCTACAGAGAGTACTGGGTGCTTTTTACATGGCACCATGCTTGAAAATGAATATCCCGCTTAATCATAAAGTTGACAGAATTACTATATCAATAAAAGATTTGATATTATATACACCCTACAAAAGACATACTTATTTCCTCCACAGAATATATTCATTTTATGTCTCTTTTTCTAAGCTTGCATGGATCACATAAATATGCTGAGGCATTGTTTTACAGCTAGATGCCCTTTCTGTTGCTTAGGGATCACTCACCCCAACTTTGAAGTGCCAAAGGAGCAGATGATTTGTTGACAAGGGAACTTTCAACAGAAACACTGCAGCTATGTCAGTTTCCATATAATAACATGGAGATGTCTATATATATATACAGGGTGTCCACAATGTCTGGGTACATGGAGTAAATAAAATCATAACATAACCAATTAAATATAAGAAATAATTTCTTAAAGTGTGTTAATCCCCATGTACCCAGACTTTGTGGACACCCTGTATATATATATATATATATATGTGTGTGTGTGTGATGGTTTTCTTTCAGTTTCCATCTACCAAATTCATTCATAAAACTTTGGGTGGCCTGAGGTTATAGCAAATGACCAAGGTGCTGTGCAGTGAGACTGAACCCAAAACCATGTGGTTGGGAATTGAACTTCTTAACCACACAACCGTACCTGTGACTATACATACTACACATGAAAGAATATAAATAGCATTCAGAATATGTTACCCTCCATACACCCAATTACAATGTTTTGAAAATCATTTTTTTATTCTTTGCGGATTTATTTGCAGCATTAAGTATAGTGATGTTGTGGCAGCATCCCACTCATTAACACACAATATCAAATAAAACAATAGTGTCTTCTGGAAAGTATTAAGAATGATTGATTTTAACTAAGATGTTATAATTTGATTTCACAAACTATATATATACATATATAAATATATATGTAGTTATGTGCTTGTTATTATATCTTCTCCTTATGTGGACATATTTATTGTCATATAAGATATTTCTTTCATAAGACAACTTCTGACATTGTGACATTATGCTTCTGCATAAATAGGTACATGTATTGTAAAGTAGCTTTCTTTATAGAATGATACAATGCAAATATCATTTATATCGCTTTTCCCCTGTATGAATATACATGTGTCGAGTTAAGCTGCCTCTCAGAGAGAAAGATTTACCACAGATATCACAATAATATGGCTTCTCTCCTGTATGAATGCGTTTGTGTCTTGTTAAGTCACCATTTTGAGAAAATGATTTACCACAAGTATCACAGTGATGTGGTTTATTTCCTGCATGAATATAATTGTGAATAGTTAATTTACTTCTTTGAGAAAATGACTTACCACAAATGTTACAGTGATGTGGTTTATCTCCTGTATGAATATGTTTGTGATTAGTCAAGGTACTTCTTACAGAAAATGATTTGCCACAGATATCACAGTGATAAGGTTTTTCTCCTGTATGAACACGTTTGTGTGTAGTTAAGACTCTTCTTTCAGAGAAGGAATTACCACAAATATCACAGTGATAAGGCTTATCACCTGAGTGAATACGTTTGTGAATAGTTAAGATACCACTTTGAGAGAATGATTTGCCACAAATATCACAGGGATATGGTTTCTCTCCTGTATGGACATGTTTATGGTTAGTTAAGGTAACTATCTGAGAGAACGACTTGCCACATATATCACAGTGATATGGTTTCTCTCCAGTATGAATGCGTTCATGGTTAATTAAGTTACTACTTACTGAGAATGCTTTACCACAGCTCTCACAGTGATATGGCTTCTCTCCTGTATGAATACGATTGTGTGTAGTTAAAGTACTTCGTTTAGAGAATGATATACCACAGATATCACAGTGATATGGCTTCTCTCCTGTATGAATGCGTTTGTGGTTAGTTAACTGAATTACTTGAGAGAATGATCTACCACAGGTATCACAAGGATATGGCTTCTCTCCTGTATGAATGCGTTTGTGAGTAGTTAAGGTACTTCCATGAGAGAATGATTTTCCACAGATATCACAGTGATATGGTTTCTCTCCTGTATGAGTACGTTTGTGAGTAGCAAGATTACCTTTTTGAGAGAATGACTTTTTACAGATATCACAACGGTACAACACCTTTCCTATATCCTTCAGCATCTCATCAGGAAAATCAATCTTTTTAGATATTTTTTTACGTTTAGCCTGCATCTTAGATAATTTATTTTCCATAATTTTTACTCGTTTTACCACATCACAGAAATATTTCTCTCCTCTTTTTTTTATTATATTTTATTCCTAACAAGTATTTCTACTGATTTATTTCTAACAACTTTGTCTTTATCAATATCTGAAGATGCCATATACTCTTCTGTGAATGTGTCCAAGTTTAATTCAAATGCAAAAACTCTCTCATGCACAATTCAGACAGTGAAGTAGACAAATGTTCCTATAATCTCATACAGACGATATATTTCATGGTAATTCTGCCATAGATTTATATAGTTACACTTTGTGTGTATAACATCTTCCTTCAGTTTTTAAAAGATGGTAAATACAATCGATGCATTTGAAGTAAAAACAAAATCTTTTATGCCAATGCCATCAGATATTTCTGAAATAAAAGAGAAAAGCAAAGATGATAGAAAATATTTAAAAATAAAGATTCAACAGAAGTATTTTAGTGAGTTTTTATACAGATACACTGTACAAATAAACATCTTAACGATTGAACTACTTTTTAATTAGCTATTAAAACTATGTCATGAGATTTAAAAATCTATATATGTACAGTTTACAAATATATTTCTACATTGTGTAACATTATATAAGCTAAAGCAGTGCTGGAAACACATAGTAACTTGCAATGACTGTCCAAAAAACAAACATAATGAAGTCCACTTTGAAGAGTTTAGTTGAATAAATCGACCCCAGTACTTTTTAAAGTTTTATTCTATCTTTTGCTGAAATGCTTGATTATGGAGACATAAAACCAAATCAACACTAGTTGTCAAGTAGTAGTGCGGGGTAAAACACAGCACAAAGATACACACACAACAGGTTTCTTCTCGTTTCCATCTGCCAAATCTACTCACAAGGCTTTGGTTGACCCAAAATTAGAAGACAATATTACAATATAGTAACGAAGGCATTAAAACTCATTCATGATAGGATGTATGCACTGCTTGTAGTTAATTCGAAAGATCGGTATTTAGTGACATGCCTTCGGAGGTCTTTAGCTTTTATACTTCTGTGTTTAATCCAGTACTGAGTACATTTAATTCGCTCATCGGTTCCCTAAAATTATGCGGCAAATTATTTCAAATACTCAAATGAAATTCAAATTTACATAGAAAAAAAAAATTGAATTTACTTTATATTGCACACAACAGCCGACTCTACGTTTTCAAGAATAACAGATTAATATTTGACTTGAAAGTCCATCCTGTACCTGTCAGGACGAAAAGAAAAAAATTTTCATCGATACTTCCACTTCAAATTTCTGTATCTTTGAAAGGATCATTGTTATTTACACAAATTATAACAACTTTAAAGCTAATCTTTATAAACTTACCGTTTTGAGAAGTAAACAGAGAAGCGTTAAATAGTGTGACTTCTTTAAAAACTATGAAATAGATGTTGTTGTTACTAAGGTTTTCAGTTGCTTTCATCAAATTCCTTCAACGATGTCAATGATCATATAATTCCTTCGTCTGCAGCAGTAAATTCGTATTATGTCACAGTAAAGCTAACATTGTATGTTTATCCGCAGTTTCGATGCAAAATATATGACCCCCGTTTTAAGTACAGAAGACTGGTCTTGTATCTTTTACTTCTGCGTCATTTGATTGCGGCCGTGTTAGGACATTGCTTTCAAGGATTTAGTCGAAGAAATAGGTTCCACTACCCATATTTCTTAACCTGGCACTTATTGTATCGGTTAATTGAGGATGTAAACAAACACCGGTTGCCAAGCGCTGGCAGGTAACTAACAGGAACATACACACACATACACACGACATTTCTTTCAGCTTCTGTCTACCAAATCCACTTACAAGCTTCGGTCGGTCTAAGGCTATAGTAGATGACACTTGCCCAAGGTGTCACGCGGTGGGACTGAACCCGAAACCAATCGATTGGGAAATAAGAATTCCGAATTAAAAGAAATCATATTTGAGAGAAATTTCTTTCTATAAAATAACAAGGGGGGCAATTTTTAGCGACTCTCAAAAATAGGGCATATAATGATCAGAAATTAAGAGCTAATCCCTCGAAATACATAAAAGAAAGAAGCATGCACGCTCGCTCAATTATACTTCTTATCAGGACACTACTATTCCCTTCAGATTTTCTTTAATATTAGAAGAAAGTTAATAATATCCATTCTCTATACGTTTTTACTTAACCTCTTCTACGTTGTTGCTGTAGATCTAATCGTTTTATTGAAACACCCAATAGAAATCCAATAATTCAACTTTCATCGTGCCTTTATTTGGGAAATATTTTTTAAAAAATTAATACGGAAAACTTATTAGGGAAAGATGAGGAATCTAGACTTTCTCACATACAGTAAAATGAGAGTTAGTTCCCCTGACAGCGTATTGTGCATCTTTACCAGCATCATGTATTCACCTACACATCTGTCTGTCTCTCTCTCTCTGTATATATATATACGTATATATATATAATATAAGTTTGGGAATACATCATAATTGATAATGCAGCTCTATACCCTTTCAGAGAACCTCTTCAGCATTGGTGTACCTCTTATCACATGACCTAAGCTGACCAATGAAAATCCAATATTTCTACTTCCGCTACATCTTTAATCCAGAAATAAACTAAGGTAAACATTTTCTCTCAGTGTTAAACCCTAAATCCATTGAGTACTAATCATTCATTCCTTAGAACTAGGTCATATTCTGCACAGTGTCTATCTACCAAATTTCACTCGCAAGGTATATTTCTCTTCAACGCTTTACCATTATGTGTCGCAACTGTAATCGCATGTAAAATAAGCTACAATAATTTTTAACTATTGGAAATATAGTAAAAGGTGGATAGATAGAAATCAAAACACCTTTCTCCGAATTCAACAATCATTACTGGAGAAAGAATTATACAAAATTATTTTTGTTATTGTCGATCGTCCTTCCTTTCATTAGTATAATATTTGTTTTTGTTTGGTATGTTGTAAAATTCTTGGCACCTCTGAAAGCAATGTGAATTTGGTCGTGGGTCAACTGAGTAAAGAATCACCCGAGGCTTAGACAGCAACTGAGCACAAGTGAATTACGTTTCTGATGATAAAGATTATGTAATCTACGACACTGCAGTTTCATAAAGGCGAGTGGTTAGAGTGTGGTTTCGATTCCTAGACCGGGCGGTGCGTTGTGTTCTTGAGCAAAAGAAAACACTTCATTACATGTTCTACGATCACTTCGACATCTGACGTATGGCTCACCGTGCACCTGTACAATGTCAATTGGATAGAGTGATCTTTTGTGCAATACAAACATGTAATCACTACAGACAAATCTGTGCAAGTTGTTTAACTAAGGACAGAACAGTTCACACTTAGTTTAACATATAAACTAACCACACAAAATAATAATAATAAAATGCTAACATTTCAAATGCTTTTTAATCCCATATCACATCAATAACAGTGCTGCCGATTTGGCATTTTTAATGCTAGTTGTTCAGGTTTAATTGCCACATTTGGTAAATCATAACCGAAAGTATGGAGACTGTTGGCATCGAACAAAGAGAAGTGACTGATGAAGCTTCCATGCCGGCATCCTTTTCTGGTTACCCTCATTATGTAGTGCAGTTTTTCGGCAAACCGTTTAGGTACTTGAGGTTGTGAACTTTCAGTTTGTTTGCTTAAGCATTAGCGATAAAAGTAAAGAATCAAAAATATATCACCAAGAAAGCTTTGAAGTCCTTGCTGATTCCTTTAAAGCACACGCCAAATTTTCAAGATGTGACATATTCCATTGCCAAACGTCTGTGACCATTTCTATTGTTGAATGAGAGCCACTTTTATGCCAGCAGAGCTAGGGAGATCAAAACGTTTTGATCTTGGATAGGACTAGACTAAATCAACATACCATGAGACCACACCAATACCAGTTGTCAAGTGGTGGTGGAGAACAAACACAGGCACACACGCATGCATGCACACATACACACACAGAGGCTTCTTTCAGTTTCTGTCTACCAAATCCACTCACAAGGTTTTGGTCCAGCCTGATGCTATAGTAGAAGACATTTGTCAAAGGTTCCATGCAGTGGGACTGAACCTGGAACCATTTTATTAGGAATAAAACTTCCTGCCACACATGTGAGATAAAAAATATCAGAATGCAGCTTGAGATGTTTTCAGGTTTTTTCATTGTATCTGTAGCCTGAATATACGAAGAGTTCACTCAAGATTCTATGATAGAATTTTAATCACTAATTAAAAAATAAATTCCAACTATTCACTCAAGGCCTTTATCTACAGTTTATCAAAATAGATGGTTGTAACATTTCCACTGTTAGCTCTTTACTTTTTAAATATATTCTGTATCTTATACTGTCTTTCTATTATTTCAGAATATCAGATGGCATTGGCATTAAAGAATTTTGCCCTTGAGATGTATCATCAATATTTATCACCCTTTAAAGACTGTAGGAAGATGTTATATTTCCTGTGAATTGAGATTTGTAACAACATTTCTGTACTCCACTATATGGAATGCGAACAAGATGGCTTTGGATTTTACTTAACCTGGACAAATTTATAAAAGACTTTCCAGCCACTTCAGAAATTAATAAAAATAAGAGTTGATGAAAAATTTTTCCATAGAAATATTTAAGAATAAAATATATATATTATGGTGATAAAAACAAAGTTATGGAAAATGAATTCTGTGAGAACACAATTAAATGTAAAACAGAGTCTAAAGTGGTTGATTTTTCTGATGATATACTGAAAGAGATAGGAAAGACATCTTATCATTGCAATACCTGTAAAAGGTCATTCTCTCATAAAGGTCACTTCACTATTCATAAACGCATTCATACAGGAGAAAAACCATTTAACTGTGATACCTGTGGTAAATCATTTGCTGTAAGTAGTACCTTAACTAGACACAAACGTATTCATACAGGAGAGAAACCGTATCACTGTGATATCTGTGGTAAATCGTTCTCTGTATCTTGTCACTTAAGTAATCATAAATATGTTCATACAAGAGAGAAACCATATCACTGTGATATCTGTGGTAAATCATTCTCTTTAAGGGGTCACTTAACTAGTCACAAATATAGTCATACAGGAGAGAGATCATATCACTGTGATATCTGTGGTAAATCATTCTCGCTAAAAGGTCATTTAACTTCTCATAAACGCATTCATACAGGAGAGAAGCCATTCCACTGTGATATCTGCAGTAAATCATTCTCTGAACGAAGTACATTAACTAACCACAGACGCATTCATACAGGTGAAAAGCCTTATTGCTGTGTTATCTGTGGTAAATCATTCTCTCATGGACGTACATTAACTAACCATGAACACATTCATACAGGAGGCAAACCATATCATTGTGATATCTGTGGTAATTCATTCTCTCAAACTGGTAATTTAACTAGACATAAACGCATTCATACAGGAGAGAAACCATATTGCTGTGATATCTGTGGTAAGTCCTTCTCTGTAATAAATCATTTAACTAGACACAAACGCATTCATACAACAGAGAAGACTGTAACACAACAACGTGTCAGGTAAACCTTTCAAAGATGTAGACATGCCTGTCGCTATACAATGGTGCACCTTCATATTTAGAAAATACAGTTCACAAAAATCATCCCACTATACAAATTAGTGCTCACCCAGAATATTCTGAAGCACCCACAAGCACCAAATCTGGCAACAGGACTGGATGTAGCTTAACTAGACACCAGTATATTCATACAGGAATGAAAAACAACAACTAATGTCTCTGATTGAACATTATCAAAAAATTACTTAACTATGCAAGTATTCAAACAAAAGAGTAAGCATATCAATATCAAAAATCATTCTATGAAAAAAGAAAGATATAGTCATCAATATATCGACTCTGAAAAGGAAAAGTACAGTTAATGAAACCTCCCGACTCTATATTTTATATAATCACTTTATGGGTGAGATAGTATGAAACACTAATGTTCTTAATAAAAAATATTCATTCAAAATATATATATATATACTAAAATATTTCCAGAAGGTAGAAAAGATAATTATTTATTTATTTAACATTGTACATAGCTGAGAAATATATACTCAAAAACCAGTGATGTCATAAATAATATACACCATAAAAAGAAATATTTCATATCCTGTGATATATATGTATATATTCCAGATCTTGAAAACATTTTTATCTATATCGTATATATATATTCTTTTATGAAGTTTATTTAAAGTATGTTGTATGGTTCAGCTTAATGTTAATTCAAGTGTTAATAAATACAAAGTTGGTTGTGAACATAAATCATTATCATTAGTGTTTGAATGTCCATTCTGCATCCTTGTATAGGTTTAACATTTCTGTCACAAGACAATACCACATTTTGTCAATCTTTTGTCATCTCAATTCTGAAGCTCAGAATCCTGTGTTCTGATCGCATACTATTTGTGAATATTACCATCTCCTTGTTTCAGTCATTGGAGGGTTCAATTCAGTGGTTCTCAACAGGGGTTCATGTGGTCCCTGGGGGTCCAAATAAGATTTTTGGGGTCCACACGACAAAACAGTAAATTGGGGATCCACCATAGTATTTCAAGGGCCCCTGAAAAAATTTTGCTTTTGATGTATGTTTTACAAGAAACAGCTTGGATTCTGTCTCTCACATTTTTACACAATTCGACTTACACAAGTTAATGAGTGAAAAATAAAATAGGGATTTTGAAAGAAGTTAGTTTTAAACAACAAATGGATATGGGGGTCCACCAGAATAAAATAGTAACCAAAGGGGTTCACATAAAATAGTAAATTAGGGATCCTCAATAGTATTTTAAGGGCCCCCTGAAACTTGGCTAACACCTTGACCAAAATCTTCAGCTCTGCATTGAGCAGAGTAATGGGCCTGAAATTCTGCAATATGTATCCCTTTGTTTGTGTCCTTTCTCAGCAGTGCCACCACCCCTCCACAGACAAAAGTGGGAATTCTCTCATTCTGCTGCCTTTTGTGGTAGATATCTGCTAAGAGGCCTCCAAATAAGTCTGGCATCGAAATATAAAGCTCAGGGCAGACCATCCAAATCCAGTGATCTGCCTCTCGTGCAGCCCTTCATCACCTCCTGTATTTCCATGGCTGTTATTGGCCTTTCACAGCATTCCGCCTCACTCACCAAGAATGGTGGAAAGCTGTCCAGGCAGATATCGAAGTCTGCTCTGTTATCTGTCCTACCACTCGTCCTGAACAGTCAAGCAAAGTGCTCCTAAAAGGACGCACAATTATAATAATCCTTTCTACTATAAGCAGAAGGCCTGAAATTTTGGGGGAGGAGTTAAGGTGATTACATCAACCCCAGTACTCAACTAGTATTTATTTTATTGTCCCTGAAAGGATAAAAAGGAAAGTCAACTTAGGCGGGGTTTGAACTCTGACAGTAGAGGCAGACAAAAAGCCACTACGCATTTTTTCCAGCACAGTAATAATTCTGCCTGCTCACTGCCTTCAATAATAGAAATAATAATAACTCTTTCTTGTATAGGCACAAGGCCCGAAATTTGTGGGGAGAAGATAGTCGATTACATCAACCCCCTGCCTTCCCAAGTATTTAACTGGTACTTATTTTATCAACCCCAAAAGGATGA
>NC_069001.1:8060650-8076871 GCF_001194135.2 Octopus bimaculoides | reverse complement strand
TCTAAGTTCTACAAATCAAATCCTACGAAAGTGAAATTTAAAAACCTTTTTGATGCCAATCCACACGAGACCGCCTCTAGTGCCTTGATACAAACCTTATGTTTTCAAGTGATCTAAATTAAAACTACCCTTCAAAAATGTTGTGTTTATTTATGTTCCAAATACCAGCTTATTGACGATAGTTATTTCACTAAAAATCTTCATTATTTTCAAAATGAATTGGAGTTTATTTGAGCTGAAATATGGTAAGGTCAAATAACGGTCTACTTTTGTATACGACACATTGTGAAATCAATTATTAAGCAGGTTTAAACAATATCGAAACAAATCGAGTTTATTTTATCTAAACGTAATGATATTTATTGGTGTATTTAGTTTTATGATTCTATTTTTTACTCTGAAAATATTTTTGTGTTTCGTCTTTGTATTAGTTTACAAGATCCTGTGTCGAAACACATTTTGTTGCATCTTGAGAGAATCATTAAGCCCTTGTGGCCAATAAAAGAATTAATTATTGATATAATGACGTTCCAAGCATTCTGGAATGTCATCGGGTCCTACGTATGCAATGTGAGAGAGACTTGGTCTATATTCAAAATATTGAAGCAAATATATAATCAATAAATTCTGAGGACAGATAGAAAAATAATTTCAAAAATGTTTACCGTTGTATTATTTACCCATTCAGTATTAGAAACAGGAACTTTGCATTTAATTTCTGTGAAAATGCACTTCGTCGTTAGATAATTATCTGCAGTTTGTTAATTGACCTTATCGTTAAATCTTATACTTTATCCAGATTGCCACAAAGAATAGAATTAATATCTTTGTGTCTTTTAGCAGCATTAAAAGTTTTCATTTTTGGTAGGCTAGTCGACCTATTTCAAAATGTTAAATAAAGCATCCGAATTAGTGCACGCTTGCGTGAAAACGTCCGTCTGCACTTTTCTAAATCTTCTTTTTTTAAAGCATTCCTACTGTCATCCCGTTTTTTAAAGAGCGTTACAACAAAGACGATAAGTTTTCCCAAACACTCCTCGAAAATAAAGACCTGTATTACATTGTAAATAATCAGTAATAATTTTTTGCTATTCCATCTTAATCCACCCCAGCTGATAAAGAAAAACAAAATTTTCTCCTCCATGGATGCTTCTTTATACGTAAGGTAAACAGCATAAAGGCTAAGGTACCTTCTCCCCAACTCAGCTATCATTGACTGAAGTAGATTTGTAGGAATTTTTTAAAATATGGCTCAACCATCTTTCATTAATGTAGTGTTCCTTTTTGCTTGATCTATCATTACGTTTGTAGCATCTCTGAAAATATTCTGCCTTTGATTATAGTCTGCCCAATCAGGAATCACCTGAAGCTAATCAACAACTGATGATGTTTTGTTTTTTATGTTTTTGTTTTGTGAAGGAGAAGAAATTTAATGTCTACTATTCTGAAACTTAACATACAATATTAATTGCTGGTAGGGACATGGTGTTTTTGTTATGCAATCATAATATACTACCAAGTATATCAAAAGCATTTAAGTCAATACTGTGTTTCACCTGAATTTGCAGCACAATTGAATCACTTTTCATAAATGTTTAGGCTTCACACAATGTTGTTTCATGTAATTTTAATAACATTAAAAGTAAAGTTCAGTTGTTCTGGTAAATGTATAAGTCAACATTTCATCTTTATAGAATTGTAATAAAATTTCCACTGTTAAATCCCTGCTTTTAAGTGTCCTCTATTTCTTATACTATTTCTCTATTTCAGAATATCAGATGTCACTGGCGTAACAATATTTTACTTCTGATGCTTCTTCAATATTTATCATCTTTAAAGACTCCAGGAGAATTATATATATATATATATATATATATATGTATATATACTACAATTACTGTGTAATATTTCCTCTGTTTGAGATTATTAGCAACATTGCTGTGCTTCGTTGTCTGGAATGATTACAAGATGAGTTTGGATACCAATTAAACATGGAGAAATTTGCAAAGAACTTTGTATCTTCAGATATTAACAGCTAGTTATTACAGTTGTTGACATACAGAGCAACAGAAATTGTTATTGGAAGTATAAAAACAAAACGGAAATAATTATATTGTAGTGGGATATAAAATAAATTATGGAGAATGGATTATGTGAAAACCAAATTAAATGTGAAAAAACAGTATGAAAGCATTGATTTTTCTGATAAGATGTCTAAAGAGATTGGAAAAATATTGTACCACTGTGATATCTGTAAAAAGACATTCCATCAGAAAGCTAGCATAACTACTCACAGACGTATTCATACAGGAGAAAAGCCATATCACTGTGATATCTGTGGTAAATCATTCTCTGAAACTGGTCATTTAACAAGACACAAACGCATTCATACAGGAGAGAAGCCATATCACTGTGATATCTGTGGGAAAACATTTTCTCAAACCAGTCATTTGACTATTCACAAGCGTTTTCATACTGGAGACAAACCCTATCACTGCGATATCTGTGGTAAATCATTCTCTCAAAAGAGTCACTTAACTACTCACAAACGTTTCCATACAGGAGATAAACCTTATTGCTGTGATATTTGTGGTACATCATTCTCTCAGACAAGTCACTTGACCATTCACAAACGTATTCATACAGGCGAGAAGCCATATCACTGTGATATCTGTGGCAAATCATTCTCACAAAATAGCGACATATCTAAACATAAACACATTCATACAGGAGAGAAGCCTTATCACTGTGATACTTGTGGTAAACCATTCTCTACCAGTAGTGATTTAACCAAACACAAACGTGTCCATTCAGGAGAGAAACCGTATCACTGTGACATCTGTGGTAAATCATTCTCTGTAGGCAGCACATTGGTTACTCATAAACGCATTCATACAGGAGAGAAGCAACATCACTGTGATATCTGTGGCAAATCATTTTCAGGAAGTAGCGAATTAACTACACATATACGCATTCATACAGGAGAGAAGCCATATTGCTGTGATATCTGTGGTAAATCCTTCTCCAGAAGTGGTGACTTAACTACACACATACGTATTCATACAGGAGAGAAGCCATATCATTGTCATACCTGTGGTAAATCATTCTCTCAGACAAGTTGCTTAACTCGACACAAGTGTGTTCATACCGATGAAACAACATATAACTGATCATCTGCATCATTTAATGTCCATTTTCTATGTTGGACAGTTTGATAGCAGCTATAAGGCCATGGTTTCTGCTGCTAGCTGCCCTTCCTAATGCCAACCACTTTACAGAGTGTCCTGGGTGCTTTTTATCAGGCATCAGCACCAGTGCTTTTTTCATTTACATAGCACCATCAACAGTGATTTTTTATGTGGCACCAGCACTGACAGGGTCACCAAATAACTTGCAAAACAAGCTAATATCTGTGATAAATCATTCTTCCTTCAAAAATCACATAATTACATGTGTGTGTCAGTGTGGCCTCAAATTTGAATAAAGATATAATTTCTAAATCATCATCATTAATATTTTAAATGTCCATTATGTTTGTTGTTATGAGTTGGGCATGTCTCTTGTACAAGCTATCACTGTATTTTGTCAGTTGGTTGACATTTCAGTATTGAGGCACAAAATTTTAAATTCTGACTTTGTTGTTTTTGTGAATAACTAGAAATTTGAAGCTGGTTTACTCCTGAATTATTTTCTCTAATTTCTTTTTCCTGTTACATGTAACTAAAATTTTTATTGTATCTTGGGACGGTCATTATGCCAATTATAAACACACTGGTTCAATTTCACTTCTTTTATTATTATTAGTCAATTCACTAACATTTAACTAATTAGCTAATCAATTGTTTGATTAATCATTTGGTCAACCAATCAATAGACTAAATTTGTTAAAGCAATTATTCAAAATTGATATAATAAATACATTTATCATGTTTGTATGTGTGTCGTCATCATTTAAAATCCATTTTCCATGCTAGCATGGGTTGGATGACTTGACAGGAACTGGCAAGGCCAGGGCTGCACTAGGTTTCATAGTCTGTTTTGGCTTGGTTTCTATAGCTGGATGCCCATCCTAATACCAACCACTTTACAGAATGAAAATTATGTATTCCTGCTCCCCTAATGTTAAAACCTACATCAATGAGCAACTGATGACTCATCCAGAATGCATATGCATAGAGCAGGTAAGCATCATATCGTTTGTTGTTTATGAGGCACATCCAGTAGCAAACTATGGCACTGGCTCAGCTGAGATTAAATGCTATATAAAGTCTGAAGGGAAAATTTAAATCCAGGTACAACAACCATTTTTCTACCTTTAGGCACTCCAAAAAGAGACATGCAACAATGCTCTTGGCATAAATATGGAGACTGAAGGATGCAAACATCAATGACTACATCAAATGGAAGATCTTTTCTGAGACCACGCCTTACATTAACAGGTCAAAATCACGTTCTTTGTGGTCACTTGGAAAACTGTCATCTAAAGACTGTAAAACTACCAGGAACTGTATAAATAGGAAAAGCGAAATTTTTCATCATGTCGGCATTTTACAAAGTATTTTACAAAATACATCATAGGAATTAAAGATAAACTACCAAACAGACTACAACTCATTCCAGTGTTGGTTTATGAAATTTTCCACACTAAAGACTGTCTTATATTTCTGTCTATTAATTATCTACCTTCCATTGCACGCTATCTTCAAGATACGTAAGCTCATTCAAACCTCAATCATATCAAATGCAATCACTAAACCATCTTGTTGACTTTACCAGCTTGAAAAATGGCTAAATAAATTTAATATTTTGATGAGGAAACACTAGGTAGCTGATATTTCACAAGGCTTTAAGTACCGGGGTCAATTCATTTGACGAAAAATTTTTAATGACTAGAAAAAGTAATAAAAAAAATTTGTGTGTACATAGGTACACACTTATCTGTAAACGCTTTCATGTACATTCATATACTTATACTTGTGTATGTAAAATTGAACAAGTCTCACACATGCATACATATACATATATGTAGACAGATATATAAACTTGTGTATGTATGCATTTTAGTTAGGGTTTGTACTGTCAACATAAAATAATCATAAGAAGTCAATGCAACAAAACAAAAGTTGCCATGCTAAATTCAAATGATTCAAAACTAAATTTTGCAAGCAGTAAAATCATGGAAATGAAGGAGAATATGTTAACTCCCTCCTCTAAGACATTATCCAGTCAAAGGCTTTAATTTTCTTTAATCCTTTAGAATTTAAACCAGCCATATCTGACCCAAAATATTCTAATTGTTCTGTGTTAAAATTTGTCAGATCTGGCCACTCACACCTACCTGACAATGTCATTCAAAACATAAACAATCCCATCATTGAAATCTTAAAACTACAATATAATGCTTGGTTAATTCAAGACAATGTGAATAAAAAAATATTACATTTGACAGAATAATCTGGATGCTAAAGGGTTAAACACATAAAACAAGAAGTAGAACTCACTCAAACATTTGTTGTTTCTTGTGGATGGTCTGAAAAGCTTAAGATATAACACCTGATCTCTGTAGCATTATAATAAAAGGGGGAGCAGCATCCACGGAGAATTGGAACTTTTAGCTGCATTGAAGAGTATTATCGAAAGTGGCATATATATGTAGAAAAGGTGTAGGTAGAAACTACATCAGATGCACCCGGTGTAAGCTTTGGATGCATAAAAGGTGCAGCAATATCAGAGGAAGGCTGAAAAATGCACAGATACAATATACGCTGAAAATGTACTGAAAATAGACTCCATCAACTGCCAGGGGAACAAGCTTGACGTAGTAGATAGCTCCTGTTATCTAGGTGGCCAAGTTAGTAGTGAAGATGGATGCTCCAAGAGAGTAGCTGTGAGAATAAGATTAGGCTGAGCAAAATTCAGAGAGCTCTTACCTCTGCTGGCAACAAAGGGTCTATCGCTCAGAGTGAAAGGTAGATTGTATGATGCCTGTGTGCAAACAGCTATGCTGCATGGCAGTGAAACATAGGATGTGAGAGTGTAGGCTTGAAATAAATGAAGCCAGTATGCTTTGCTTGAATGTGCAATGTCAGTGAGCATGTTCGACAGAGGGTAAGCATCTTGAGAGAAAAACTAGCTATAAGAGGCATCAGATGTGGTGTGCAAGAGAGATAACTGCACTGGTATGGTCATGTGATGTGTATGGATGAGGACAGCTGTGTAAAGAAGTGCTAATCTGTAACTGTGGAGAGCATCTGTGGTAGAGGTAGACATGGGACGAGGTGGTGGAGCGTGATCTTCAAACTTTGAACCACACAGAGGCAATGACTAGCGACTGAGACCTTTGGCAATGTGCTGTGCTTGAGAAGACCCATCAAGCCCAATGAAATCAGGAATGCTCAGCTGAAGAGGGATGCAATTTTAAAGTTTATGGTTGGATTAGTTCAAGTGTTAAGATGGTTTCTGCATATAAAATGAGGAGAATACTGTGAAAATGAACAGCTTTATTTGAATTTCATGCCATCAAATATAGTTATAAAATGTAATAAGGTCAGATCTCTGGATTCTGGATCCAAGAGTTGAGAAAACAAAATATTGAAAATATGGGATGATATCCTGCAGACGATAGATGGACAATTCGTCAACAGACAACTTACAAACAGGACAATTGACCGATTGGACTGTTTTCCGGTTCTATCAATAATATAGGCGTATCCTTTGTATAGAAGTCTTCTGCCTCCTCATTCCATTTTGATGAACTCTATGATCGATACTTTCGTATGTCAACTTATTGTCCAATCAGCGAATCGTCTGCACACGACTGCTGACATGTCAAACACACAATCTTCAAGCAACAAACAGGTGGCCATTTTCAAACACAAGTGGAGCCCATAAGTGGCATAGTTAGATGTTTAAAAATCATTATCAATGTCATGATCATTTAACATCCGTTTTCCATGCTGGTATAGGATGGATGGTTTGACAGGAGCTGGTCAGCTGTCCAGGTTCCAGTTGTTTGTTTTGGCATGGTTTTTATGGATGGAAGCCCTTCCTAACACCAACCACTTTACAGTGTACAAGGTGCTTTTATGTGACACCAGCATGGGTGTTTTTTTACATGGCACTGGTACCCACGAGACCACAAGATTAAGAATATTCTGTTGAAGAGAGATCCTGGGGACATGCTTGTATGCAAGGATGGTCACGTATTTACCATATTTTAACATGTATAAGAACCCTTTTTTGTCAAAAATTAGGTTAAGAAAACATGGGAGTTTCTTACACATGGATAGTATTATAATCCCTTACAAAACCTTTTTTCTAAATTTCGAGCCCCCAAAAATCAGGGGGTTCCTTATACATGTTAAAATACGGTACTTAGCTTGATGTGTTTTCTCAAGCACAGCATACCACCAGAAGTCTCAGTCCCCTGATATCTCCTCTTAGACATTTAAAAACGGGAAACCCGAAAAATTCTTGATAGTAAAAATGATTAATAATAATTTAATTATTAAAAATACGATTAATGATGAGCAAATAAACGGTTGTAAAAGATTTTTTACTTAATAATAAAGAATTGATATGAGAGGAGTCTTTATTCTAAATGTGTGTTTTAGAGAATGCAGACCCTATGGCAACATGTATAGGAGCAATATGGCCCAAAAGGACTCTGCAGTTTGACATGCCTGATATACTGTATGGTAGGTATGTCCAACGCATAACACAATAGAGAATGGATATTAAAACTTTGATGATTACAATGATTTACAACTTCTACCACATAAATTATCTCACCAATGTACAGTTGTGACTATATAAATTATGATATTGGCAGATTGTTACCATACTGTTATATCTTCTTTTTTGTTTGTAAATATATGTGCTTAGAGTGTTGATGTTGATACAGTTAATTTTCTTTATGGAATACACACATGCATATAAAATTGATTTATCCCTGATATCAGTCACATGGCTTTACTCCTGTATGAATATGCTTGTGTCTTGTTACACTACATCTTTGAGAAAATGATTTTCCACAAATATCACAGTGATATGGCTTCTCTCCTGTATGAATATATCTATGAGTGGTTAATTGATCATTTCGAGAAAATGATTTACTACAAATATCACAGTGGTATGGTTTCTCTCCTGTATGTCTGTATTTGTGAGTAGTTAATTCACCACTTTGACAGAATGAAATACCACAGATATCACACTGATATGGCTTCTCTCCTGTATGAACACGTTTGTGAGTAATTAAGTTATGATTTCGAGAGAATGATTTATCACAGATATCACACTGATATGGTTTCTCTCCAGTATGAATGCGTCTGTGCTTAGTTAAGTGACCAGTTTGTAAAAATGATTTACCACAGATATTACAGTGATATGGCTTGTCTCCTGTATGGATACGGCTGTGAGTAAGTAAGTGGTGATTTCGAGAGAATGATCGACCACAGATATCACATTGATATGGTTTCTCTCCTGTATGAACACGTTTATGCTTAGTTAAGTGACCAGTTTGAGAAAATGATTTACCACAGATATCACATTGATATGGTTTTTCTCCAGTGTGAACGTGCCTGTGTTTAGTTAAATGATTACTTTGAGAAAATGAGTTACCACAGATATCACAGTGATATGGTCTCTCTCCTGTATGAATGCGTTTGTGAGAAGTCAAATTACTACTTGAAGAGAATGATTTTCCACAGATATCACAATGAAATGGTTTCTCGCCTGTATGAATACGTTTGTGTTTAGTTAAGTCACCACCACTGCGAGAGAATGATTTACCACAGATATTACAACAATAGGGTTTTTCACCTGTATGAATACGCCTGTGAACTGTTAAGGTATTTCTGTGAGAGAATGATTCACCACAGATATCACAGTGAAATGGTCTTTCTCCTGTATGTATACGGATATGAGAAGTTAAGATATTTTTATGAGAGAATGATTTACCACAGATATCACAGTGATATGGTTTTTCTCCTGTATGAATACGTTTGTGACCTTTATGTGAGAATGATTTTTTACAGATATTACAGTAGTGCAATGTTTTTTGTTTCTTTTTCGTTATACTATCCAGAAAATCAGTCCTTTTAATTTGCGTTTCACATTTAATTTTTTGCTCACAAATTTCATTTTCCATAATTTTCCTTCTATCATCACAATGTACAGATGCTTTTCTTCCTTTAGTTTTTAAATGTAGTGAAGTAGAAAAATTTTGTTAATAATCTCAGAGGATATTTTTCAATGCAATTCTACTGGAGATTTATATAAACAGGTTCATATCTGTTCAGTGTATCCCATTTCTGTCTATAAATTATGATGAATAGTTATGGTGCTTCCAAAGTAAAAAATTCTTTAACACCAATGTCATCTGATACTCTGAAATAAAGATAAGACTAATAAAGTAAAAATTTAGTAATGGAACCTTTACTACAATTCTATATCGATAGACTGTAAGTAAAAACCTTTACCTGAACAATCAAACTTTCCTTTTTAATTCGTTATTAAAATTACATTTTAATGAAGTTTACATATTTGCAAACTACTGCTATGCCTTCAAATTGTTTACCATTACAAACAAGGTAGAATCAGAAAGGTCCAAGGATCTAGTAACCCAGTAAATATTGTACTTCATGTACTCTTCATCTTGAAATACTCCCTTTGAAAATATACACATTAATCTCAGTAAATTTTCCACACCTCAAAAACACCCAGGAAAAGCCATTCATTACCAAATGTGATTCTTCATTTTAGAAGAGTTGGACGATTGTAAACAAGTTTCAGTTACTGCAAAGGAAAAATGCGTCAGTTTCTCAGAGGATATATATGACATGTTTGATCTTAACAGAAAAGAGAGTGGAATCGGTATTTAGTTATATCCCTCCCTTTATGTTCTGAATTCAAACGCCACCATGAATGGTCTTTCCAGTTCGTAATTCTGGGATGATCAAATAAGTAGACATCCTTGTTTCTGACAAACAAAATGGCGATCTTTCGTTTGTAGATCACAAAAGGAAAGGTTAAACAAATCAGTAATAATCGTCAATGAGATAAAAGTGCACGTATTGCCAGGCACCCTCATTATTATTAATTGTACGTATGCCATGGTGACCATGCACGAACACAATGGAAGATACGTAGAGCAAAATTATAGAGAAATATTGTGCTATGCTTAGGAAGTGGCACACCGTTTCCACGTTTTTCTGAAATTTATTAGACGTTATTATCCAACAATTTAATATTTTGGTACTCTTTTTCTAGTTTCAGTCCAGCTGCGGCCATGCTGGAGCGTCGGCTTGAATGACCGAATTTTAGTCGAACGAATCAGTCCCAGTATTTTTTTAAAAAACCTGGTACTCGTTCTATCGGACACTTTAGCCAAACCATTACGTTATGGAGAAGTAAACACATATTAGTAATAGATAATTTGGAGATAGGTAGATATATAATTTGGAGATAGGTAGATATATAACATTGGAGATAGGTAGATATATAACATTATCATACAACTCTGTAGTTATGCCCATTTCGTAATAAACCCGTTGAACATTTCATTATATATCAGTTAAAATTAACCATAAATCAGGTAACGTTCGCTCATATTAATTTCAAATTTTGGCATAAAGTCAGCAACTTCGGGGGGAGGAAACGAATCCATTATATTGACCCCTGTGTTAAACTGGTACTCCTTTTATCGACCCCCGACAGGATGAAAGGCAAAATCGACCTCAGCGGAATTTGAACTCAGAACGTAGATGGACGACATGCTACTACGCATCTGCCAGCTCACCACCTTAAAACGTTCGCTTGTATTGGCGATTATTAACAATTTCCGTTATTTTCATCCTGTGATCTTCAAGTAAAATATCATTAACAAAAACTTCGAATTTATTTTATAACGTATGACCGTTCAGTCCGGTGTCTTCAAAAATAAACAGATCCATGTTTTGCGAGAAGAAATAAGCATATTATACGAGGAAGCCTGAACGAGGAAATATTTCCCCCGTGTTATGTGTTTCACTTCTGTCTGTACAAATATTCCACCCTCGAAGGGGGCACACAATTCTATTATTTACTCACATAATAACAATTATAAAACAAAACTTTGTCAACTTACGTGTTTAGATGCAAACAGTGAACGACCCATTGACCAAAAACAACGAAAAGGCAACATCAATGAAAAGTTTCAAGTTATCAAAGTTACTTCCCTTCCCTAAGATGTATTTCGTGACTTATCCGGTAGGAGGTGGAAGCTTCCTGGTGGGCAACAACACAAATTATTATTGATCAAATGAATGCGAATTAAATTTGTAATTTCTAATCCAGGGCTAGACTCAAGGTATCCAAAGTGACAATAAGAGCAATTCAAACCGAATTGTTATGGAGGTTCTATATTAAGATAAACATAGACTTGAAATATATATTTACATGGAGCACAAAATAGAGGAGGAAAAAATATAAGGAAAAAACAACCTGTGTCTATCTACTTTACTACACCCCCTCTCTCTCTGTATATATATATATATATATATATGTGTGTGTGTGTTCTTTTATTTCAGTCATTTGACTGCGGCCATGCTGGAGCAACGCCTTTAGTCGAACAAAATCGACCCTAAGACTTATTCTTTGTAATCCTAGAACTTATTTTATCGGTTACTTTTACCGAACTGGTAGGTTACGGGGACGTAAATACCAGCATCGGTTGTCAAGCGATGGTGGGGGAGACAGACACACACACACACACACATATACGACGGGCTTCTTTCAGTTTCCATCTAGCAAATCCACTCGCAAGGCTTTAGTCGTCCTGAGGCTATAGTAGAAGACACTTGCCCAAGGTGCCGCGCAGGGGGACTTTCATCTTTTACTTGCTTCACTCATCAGACTGCAGCCATGCTGGAGCACCACATCGAAGAATTTTTAGTCAATTGAATCAACTCCAGAACTTATATTTTTTTATAAGCCTGGTACTTATTCTATCAGTTTCTTTTTGCTGAACCGCTAAATTACGGGGATGTAAACACACCAGCACCAGTTGTTAAGCATGGGAGGAGATAAACATACAGACACAAATACACCAATGCACCACACGGCACAGGAGGACCTAAGACTAAGAAGAATCCGAATGCTAAAGGGTAAAGAATTTATTTCTGGTGTACCTATAGTACATACTTTTCCAGTGCATGTCACATATACAGCTGACTTTATATTTTAATGTAGGATTCCACTACACCTCTTGTGTCCATAATATATATTTGGTACAGCATATTGGGTTTATACCTACTCTTTTCCAACAGATTAAGCAAAGCCATTTCCCTGAAGAAAGCGGCATCCTGTCTTCTTTCCAACTTACTAAAACCTTTGTCTTTGCTAAGCTTACCTTGAAGTCATTTGGTTCTAGGTTTAGCTTTCATGCCTGGAATTTCCTTTCTAATTCCACCATAGAATCAGTTATAAGAACTAGATTATCAGGACTATGATTAAAAAAAAAAAAAAAAAAGAGGATTGAGGACAGAACCTTGATGGACTCCTACCTTCACCACTGTAGACTCACTTTACTTACAGCATCATTGTACATAGATTGTACAGTCCTCATGAGCCGTTCATCTATGCCTAGTTTCCTGAGTGAACACAAAATGACTGAACATAGAAACCTCTCAAGAGTCTTCACCAGGTCAACGAAAGCCAGGAATTGTCAACTATTTTTGTTATGATTTCATTTCAGTTTAATTATTGAAAGTAAATTTTGAATGAAGTGCATAAAATCTCATGCAGGAATTGTGACATGAATAAAAAAAAATGAAATGATATAAATCTTACCAACTTTGAAAGTATACATATTATACATTTTAAAGCAAAATATACAGGGATTGAACAAAATAATAGAAATACCACTTTTTATTTAACTGTTTCTTCTATTGACAATATGACAAGTTCAAAAATACATTTTGGATGTCTTTCACTCTAGAGTTTCTCTTTTTTTTTTTTGGCATATATTTAAATAAGTTAAAATATGTGACTTATATGAATTCCAAAGAGGACAAATTGTTAAAGAGTGGATGGCTGGAACTTCAGTCCCTAAAACTACTAAACTGTTTAATGTTACAAGAGGTACAGTCACTAAAATGATGTTGGCATTCAAAAACCAAAGTAGAATCAGCTGCAGTAACCATAATTCTGATGAGAATGCAAAACTCATAGAGGTACTGCTGTGTAGTGAAACATAATTTGACTAAAAACCATCAAACTACACCAGCAAAAGTGACAGTAAAGCTAAACCACCAACTTGAAAACCTTGTGTCAACTAAAACCATTTGTTGTGAGCACCATAAAGCTGGATAGCAAGGGGAGCTGTAATTGCTAAACTTTTCCTGTTCCCCATCAACATTGATAAGCAGAAAAATCAGTGTTTTGACTGTTAGAAGCAGTCAATGGCTTACTGTCATGTCTGATGAATAATCATTCACCTTTTTCCCCCACTTCGAGGTAAGTTTATAACTGGAGACAGCTCAAAGAAGCCTTCATCCAATCCCTGATTGTTCGGCTTCTACCATGAAGCATGGAGGTGGCATGATTTGGGTAGCTACATGATAGAATTCTTTTGCTCCTTCAGCTGTTCTACATGGTAGAGTTAATACTAATGACTGAGTATTTTGGCTGATCATGTAAATTCTATTGTATAAACATTATTTCTTGATAGCAGCAGTCTTCAAGGACTACTTTGCATCAATTTACATGGTTAATATTATTCAAAATTGATACAAAGAGCACAAAGGTGACAAACTATTTCGACTCGTCCCCACAATCACTGGATCCCAATATAATTGAACATTTAAGATGCACCTTCGAACAGCAAATGAGAAGCCACTTCCCTCTGCCATCATCACAAAAAGAGATTAAGTAGATTTACTTAAAAACTGGTTCAAAATTCCCCTAACAATTATCCAGAACCTATACAAGTCAATTCTTCAACATATTAAAGCTGTGATTGATACTAAAGGTGGACCAATTCTCTATTTAATAATAAAACCTCCATTTAACAAGGATTTTTTCTAACATTTTGACCAATCTCTGTAACACACATGTAAGATTGTATATAAAATATCGTGGTATGATAAAACATGGTTTATATATTTATTTGCAATATCAATTATACAGTGACATGATCCCTGACATATGAAAATGCATTTCTCGGTTATTTATCCACAATGTCAAATAAATCAAACGTCTCTTTTCTCCCTTCAGGAAATATGTCAGATGGAAAATAGATGAGTATTCTGAGACAACAATTATATTTTAAACGACTTTATCTCACTAAGGTATATGTATTTGTAGTTATATATGAAAGTGTTAGGAGACTTATCAAATTGTATTGCCAGTTTTTTTAATATACATTCATGGTTATATATCTTTTCTTCATAGAATGAATCTTTTAGGATTGATTCTGTTACTCTTCTTTATGAATACGGTTGTGAGTATTTAAGTGACTTTTTGAGAGAATGATTTACCATAGATATCATTGTGGTATTGCTTGTCTCTTGTATGAATTTGTTTGTGAGTAGTTAAGTTACCACTGTGAGAAAATGATTTACCACAGATATCACAATGATATGGCTTTTGCCTTGAATGAATGTGCTTGTGATTAGTTAAGTTACCACTGTGAGAGAATGTTTTACCACAAACATCACAATGATATGGCTTTTCTCCTGTATGAATACGTTTGTGAGTAGTTAAGTAACCGATCTGAGAGAATGATTTACCACAAATATCGCAGAGATATGGTTTTTCTCCTGTATGAATGCGCTTGTGTCTAGTAAAGCTACTACTCTCAGAGAACGATATACCACAGATATCACAGTGATATGGTTTCTCTCCTGTGTGAATACGTTTGTGAGTAGTTAAATGACTTGTTACAGAGAATGATTTACCGCAGATATCACATTGGTAGGGTTTCACTCCTGTGTGAATGTATTTATGTATCGTTACTTCACCATTTTGAGAGAATGATTTACCGCAGATGTCACAGTTATATGGCTTCTCTCCAGTATGAAAGCGTTTGTGTATAGTTAAGCCACCACTTCCAGAAAACGATTTATCACAGATATCACACTGATATGGCTTCTCTCCTGTATGGGTACGTTTGTGTTTAGTTACTTCACCATTTTGCGAGAATGATTTACCACAGATATCACACTGATATGGTTTTTCACCTGTATGAATACGTTTGTGAGTAGTTAAGGGACTTCTTTGAGAGAATGAGTTACCACAGATATCACAGTGATATGGCTTCTCCCCTGTATGAATACGTTTGTGAGTAGTTAAGTTACTTCTGACAGAAAATGATTTACCACAGATATCACACTGATATGGTTTTACTCCTGTATGTATGCGTTTGTGAGTAATTAGGTGGCCTCTTTGAGAGAATGATTTCTTACACATATCACATTGGTATGATGTTTTACTCTTCTCTTTCAGCATCTCATCTGGAAAGTCAATACTTTCAGACACTGTTTTACATTCAACTTTGTTCTCAGAATTCATTTTCCATATTTCCTTTCACTACAATATATGCATATATGTTTCTCCTATTCAGTTTTACATTTTATTTTCCCATGAAGTTTTATCTTTGTCAAGATCAGAAGATGCAGCCAACACTTTTGTAAATTCATTGATTGAAACTTAATTAGAATGCAGAATCAGCTTGTACATAATTCAGACAGCAAACAGAGAAACTTTGGTATGAAACTCAGCTCAAAGGAAGTATTTCAAAATAATTTAGCCATGGATTTCTAGAAACAAAAGTTAATAAATTTGGTATAACATATTCCATCTTAAAATCTAAATACTGAGGATGCTGTTGAGGTAAAATATTCTTTTCAGCCAATGTCATCTGGTGTTCTGAAATAGAAAGAAACAGTATGAGACAGAGAAGGCAGTTAAACAGTAGAGATCTAACATCAGCTATCTTGCTACATTTATTAGTATACTGATAAACTGTCATTACAAACATTTACCAAGCCCATTGGTTGTCAACCAGAGTCCATAAGATTTTTGGGGATCCACACAAGTAAAATAGTAAATTGAGTCCACAGCAATATCTTATGGGTCCATGAAAAACTTTTGCTTTAGATTGCAAGAGAATGTATGATAAAGAAAATAGAAATTTTGAAAGCAGTGTCTACAAAATTAGTTGTCAAACATCAAATCGCTAGG
>NC_069001.1:8050463-8060320 GCF_001194135.2 Octopus bimaculoides | reverse complement strand
TCAGCCAGAAGCACCTGCATCTTTGGTCCTAAACAAGCCGAAGGCATGAAAGCCATGAAGCACCTGCATCTTTGGTCCTAAACAAGCCGAAGGCATGAAAGCCATGAAGCCCTCAAGCAGAGAATTCAACCAAACTTGCCGACTGGTCTATGTTTTAGGATTCAAAAACCGACATTTGTATAATGACTGAGGTTTCATAGACTATTATCAGCGATCATAATGAAAATTGTGGATGGGGTAATACTCCAATAGCTGTAGATTGTCTGCGACTAGCAGTGCTCAACATGGAATTAAATAACACTCGAAAGAGTAGTTTCTTCAAAAGGTCGCGCCTAGAACTCTGGTGATTGTTTGGTCTCACCAACGTATATGTAGTTGCGGTTGTATATAATAGTGTTGTCGAGACTATCATATTGTATGTGTGTATAAATTACTCTTTTGAGACTGATACAATTACTCGATATGAATAAATGTGTCGTTAAATGGTTTTTTGAGAGAATGATCTACCATAGACTACATTGCAGTATGGCTTGTCTCGTGTACGAGCGTGTTTGTGAGAAAAGTTAATTGCGTTGGTTCATCTCGGGAGCTGTCAAAGATGAAATATGACATTAAAATCAATTAAGGAACTCACTTGATATATACCATTTACTAAGGGGGATTTGGCTGCTATTTCTAGCAAGTCAGGCGAACACAGGCAATGCAGATAGGCATAATACAAAAGAAAACCAAGAAGCGAAAGTGTAAAAAGAAAGCAAAATTATTAGATGTCTAACGAAAAGAGAAGAAGGAACGTAAATTGTACTAACATCAAGGCCAATTTATTATATTGTAGCTAATGCTAGTTTATTAGACGGCCACATTGTTACAACAATAATCATTCCGCATTTCGTCATTTTTTCATTGGTCGTATTGATATAATGAGGGGTGCTGAAAAGTTTCTGGCTTTAACAGTATCGCAAAAGGTTTGGTTGAAGGCCCAACATCATGAGTTCTTTTACAGGGCTTAGAAAAACTGAAGGACCGCTGCAATAAGAGTGTGTATCCAAAACGGGAAAGTGTTGAATAAAATCGTAACTGATCCTCCTGTATTTTTTTAAACCAAAGCCAGGAACTTTTTAGCACTCCCTCGTAAATATAGACTGTCATTTCCAATATAATTTATGGAGAATTCATTTAGGAATCAAGGATAATAATCACACAATAGAAATTTTTAAAGAAAATCAGATCATTATTTTTCCATGCGATATGATGGAGTGGATCAAAGTAAAATTGGAGAGACAGTAGACGTTTGTTATGCCATTGTAAAAACTGTAGGAAAGAAACATCCATCAGAAAGATTACATTGTATATTGAAATTCGAACACATAACTAAGGTATTGTACATATTATCTATAGGAATTTATTTTATTTTGAAATGCAAGATAATAACAAAAAAGCTTCCAATAATGGTCGCTCGACTTGCAACAAATCACACAACCAATCTCTCTCCATTCATGTCTCAGCAGAAGTAAAGTAACAATTCTAAACGATCTAAATGCATTACATCCTCCTATCATACATAACGATATAATACAAATATAGGAATACAAAAAAGACCCAGCCATTCCCTTTAAAGAACAAACTAGCCACAGGAGCGCATCTAAAAGAATAATTCTGCTGTCAGTTGGCAACCAGTTCGACAAAGTGAAAGTGGAACGTTGTAATTAGCAACTGGACTGTTGAATGGTGGTGGTGGCGGGGAGGATTTCGTACAAAATGCATCATTAATTACAGTAGGAAGTACCTTGGTGTTTTTTTTTTTTTTTAGTTATTTACAACAGCTGTACCTTTTTTTTTTTTAACTGCTGTTATTATAAGAGAGGGCACAAAGATGAAGTGTTAAAACTAAATTTACCTCGAGAGTGAAAAATTGGTAGACGGAAATTGTACCGAAAGCCATCGCGTAGACGATAATGCTTCAATGGTGTTCGCTCTTTAATACGGAGAGGGGAAAATGGATTAACATAAGTATTTCCGGAAATAGAATTACTGGATTCTTATTGGTCAGTTTTACGTCATGTGATTAAGACATTCGGTAACCGAGGAAGAGGGGAACTGTATAGAGAGGAATTAATTGGTTAACACTTGGCGAATATCTAATTTATTATAAACTTAAATAACTTTGTTGTTGTATTTGGAGACGGTCATATTGCCAGTTTAGCCAATAAAAACACACGCACTGTATATTTGGTGTTAATTTGCTTCAGCTTTATATTACATTACATTAATCCTATTTCGGCCAGAGTTCTTTCGTCACACTTCTGTGACCTCATCAGTGGTCCTTTGCTTTCTTCTTTCTTATGTGTGTCCCTCCTTGCTGACGATCATAACTTTCATTCACATAAGAGGGCAAGAATGTAGAGCAAGCGAGTGTCATTTCGCGGATTTCTTTTTATCCAACACTGTAACGATTCTGTCAGGGGACAGGAACAAAAATTAACGCGAGTTTGCAACTCGGTACCTGGAGAGGCAAGTCCGTGCCGTCCAACAGTGTCGTGGGGCGCTGAACAGTTAAATTTCTCGGGATCTGGTTAGGTCCAGACTTCCATGTGGAGAAAAACTGGGACGAAGCGACGAACAGGGTGGCCAATCTCACACAGAAATTGGCTGAGAGGTCGAGCGGAGGTGGCGAATGCATACATTGCATCCGTCATCTATTACCGCTTGATCGTCGTCCCTTTCCCCGTTTGCTGGTTGACCAAACTGGTGCCTTTACTCTTTCGCTTTCTGTGGAAGGGGCTAAATAAAGGGGCTAAGCTGGAGTAAGTACAATTAACGTATCAGCTGTCTTACCATCTACAGTTACTCCCCCTTCCTTTTCCTCTAATAAAAACAAAATCCTGACAATTCGTTTCCCCCCTCCCGCCAGAATTCACTAATCTCTTACATCAGTCGTTTTCCCTCCCACATCACAAATGCGAAGTAAGTTTCGCATTGTATTTTAACTTTTCGTTTATCAGAATTAAGAATTACGTTTACCCACTTCTAATTTTTTTTTCATTATCATCTTGGTAGAATACTGGCAATATTTGTTCAAGTGATAATATAACTTTTAGGTATAGTTTCGAAGCTGTTGTTGCTACCACCGTTTCCCCACCGTTTCATTCATATTATCAGTGTTGTTGCTAGGTACGCACATCCTTGGTCACACCTTGTCATAAGGTGAGTATACATGTATATATTACATATTTTTGTTGTGTTTACATGAGTGTATGCATTTTGTAAGCACTTGTATCTATATATGCAATCATGTGTGTGTATATATATATATATATATATATATATATATATATATATATATATATATATATATATAATGATTTTTCCAGAGGATGTAGCAACCGTTACCAATATAGCATAAGAACTTACCTTAGGAGATCATTAACTAGATTCCTTAAGGGTCGTTCTAACAGTTTATATTTATATTATAAGATTTTTAAACTTTTAAATTTTCATATTCAAAAGAGACAGAGACTCTGTCTCTTTTGAATATGAAAATTTAAAAGTTTAAAAACCTTATAATATATATATATATATACATGTGTACAAAAACAATTTTACATCAAACTGAAGGATTACTCACTACTTTTTGTAGAGTACATTTATTTTCGCAAGAGTTGTGACAGTGACTTCGAAATTTCGGCCATCATCTAACTATCTCTTGTAAATTCAAATGCACACGTTCATTATATATAAAGAACGTGTGGGTTAGGTTTACAAAACACGACTAGATTACTCAATACATTCTCTTAAGTCTATCTATCTGTTTGTCTACCAATCTATCTATCTATCTATCGATCGATCGATCTATTTATCTATCGATCGATAGATCCATCCATCCATCTGTCTGTCTGTCTATGTATCTATCTAACAACGCAAGTCACCTTTGGGGTTCGAATTTTGCGGATACCAAACTTTCGAAAAAAAAAAGTCTTTCACTAGTGTATTTTGTAAGTATTTATATCTATATATGCAAGCATGTGTGTGTGTGTATATATATATATGTGTGTGTGTACAAAAACAATTTTACATTAAACTGAAGGATTACTAACAGACTTAGCTAACCACGTAACTTCTACAATGTTTGAAGCTTTGTATTTCCACTGTCAGTTAACCTTGTAAAAACACAATATATATATATGGTACTTGACTTAAAGGGATTCGAAAATTTTGAATATTTTTGTGGGGTTGGAAGTGGAGGGGATCGCTCAATAAACACTCACAACGCCCGGTCTGGGAATCGAAACCGCGATCCCATGACCGCGAGTCCGCTGCCCTAACCACTGGGCCATTGCGCCTCCACTGTACAGTCATACATGTATTTAAAATATATACTTCTGAAAAAATGATATTGGTAACGAAAACGTTACAGCCGAGTACGTATTCCAAGACGAAATGGTAACAAAAAACGAAAAATAATAATTGCAACATATAAAAACTTTTTTTTTGTTTTCAGAATTGCACTCTGGTGTTTAAAAGAGAAATCTGAAGACATTTTAGAAAACCAAGAGATATAGTTACCAGGAGTGTTTGTCCAAAACAATATCACATCACTGGATGCACCAATGTAGAGCATCTAAATTCCTGCAGTGGATAACTGTGGATCTTCAGTATGAATCTGTGAAGTTGTACTCCAGGTGGTTCCAAGCCGTTGAGAAATTTACTGGTATAGTTTGCAGTTTATTTTGGTTCTAAATCTGTATCTGTAGACTTGGACATAATTCCAAAGCCATGCAACATTGGGTATCTTAGGTAGTAACGATTTATATGTGAGGAGTCCACTCTGTAAAGCGGTTGGCATTAAGGACATCCAGCCATCGAAACAATGCCAAAGCTGACAGTAAAGCTCAACACAGCCCTCTGGCTTACCTGCTCCTGTCAAATTGTCTAATCCATGTCAGCATGGAAGACAGACATTAAATGATTATAATGTATGCATGCATATTAGCATTATATATACATATATATATCTTGCAGAGATAAGATACAATTCTTTTCCACCTGTAAAAATTTAGTGATGTTTACTGTGGCTTCAGAGTTTTTTTACGACTCCCATTTTTAGCAAAGCTGGTGCTTCATAGTACCCAAATTATATATTACTATATATATATATTTACCTATATGGTTTTATGCTTGCGGCCACTAATATTATTTTTTTGAATAATAACGTTCCCTTATATATACATATATATATATATCATATATATATATATATATATAATCATTCAATGTCCGTGTTTCATGCTTGTATGGGTGGATATATGTATATATATACTTGTGTGTGTGTGTATGCATGCGCACGTATGTATATTTGTGTGTGTGTAGGTTGGACAAAACAAGACATACCTCTCTCTACTCCATCATCCTCTTATCTCATCTTCCTGTTTCCTCCTCACCCATCAATGTATTGTCCTCTTTCCACCTGTGTGCCTCATCTTACTCCACACTTTCATATTATTTTCAGATGCCCACCATGAAGAAAAGCCAGGCTTTGATCTCTGATGCCACCGATTTAGAAAGTGGCATTGTTAATCCTGCCATGGTGAGTCTTTTCAAATTACAGTGTTGTTGTAGGCATTGTATCCAGGCCGTTGTTTTGTTGTTTAACCCTAGCAAATCTATGATCAAAGACATTCCAAACATGACCATTCCTGTCTTTTTGTATTTTGTCATAGTCTACATACTGTATTTGTGTTGTTTAACACAAGATCAATCCTGATGCAGCAGATATATAATTGAAGCCATTCCAGCCATGGCCATCCCTGTCTTCTCTTAGTGTTATGTCTTAGACTACATACTGTATTTGATGGCTTAAAAGATGCATGAGTGTATTAGATGTTCCCTACTTCAAGCTGTGCATATTCAGGAAAAAATTTTTTAGCACATTAACCCTTTTGCATTGAAACAGGCCATATCAGGCCCAAATATTCTCACTCACTCACTCTCTTCCTTTCTCTTTTACTTCCTCTCTGAAACATTTAAAAGCACAAAATGAATGCTGTCACCACTCATGTCTTTCACTCTCTTTCTCTCTTACTTCCTCTCTCTCATTTTACCACTTCAAAGAAGTGTGACACACACAACAGGTACATACAAAAACAAAAAGCATATTAATATTATTGATACTTTCAGGGAGCTGACTTAGAGATGACTGATGTTGCTTCAAGACCTCCCACCCAGGTAAGTTAGCTTTTTGTCCTTTCTTGATATTGTTGTTTAACTCCCATGTCAATCCTGACTTAGACCTATGATCAAAAGCATTCCACCCATGACCATCCTATCTTTCATTCAGACATAATGTATCTAAGACTACATTATCAACGTTTCATTGTTACTTACCCCAAATCAGTTCTGAAGTAATTAATCCTGCGGATTTATAATCTAAGGTGTTCCATTCCAACTTTATTCAGACATAGTGTATCTAGGACTACATTATATAATTGATCCTTTTATAAAGACAGTATGGTGTTATTTGTTGCAGGTTGAGCAGCCATGCAGCTGCTGCCTCTAGTATATATGAGGGGCTCAGCCTGATGAGCAACAGCAAATTTATGAGGGTGGGACTGAGAAGACAGATTTGGTAATTACAGCTTATTTTGCTGTGGATTGATCCCTTCTGCTATAGGCACAAGTCCTGGAATTTTGTGAGAGGAGCTAGTCAATTACATTGACCCCAGTGCTCAACTGGCACTTATTTCATCAACCCTGAAAGGATGAGAGGCAAAGTCTACCTTGGCAGAATTTGAACTCAGAATGTAAAGACAACTGAAATACCACTAAGCGTTTTTGTCTGGCATGCTAACAATTCTTCCAGCTAACTGCCTTATCTTACTGCTAATTAATAATGTCTTTCTTCTCATTTCTTCTGCAGGTCACTGAAGAGACAGAAGTGGAGTCCTTCATGCTCAACCTAACTGCACGCAGACGTCGGAAACAGAAAGAGGTAAGTCATGATCATCATCATCTTCATCTTAACATCCACTTTACTATGATAGGGCAGCCCTTGAGTTTGCCATCTCCAAGCTTATACAGTAGGCTCTAAAGTGCCACCCACATAAAAGTGTTGCCTGGCATATACTACCCTCCTTGCTCCTGCCTGCCTCCATTCCTAGCTACACTACTGGGTCATGGTGGTTAAAAATGCAGAAGACTTGGCTGAATGTGACAAAAGAGAAAAAAAAAAAATTGCATCAATCCACTCCAATATTTTTTGCCAGTGTTTTCCCTCTTAACTTTCTATTTTCACTGAAAATCACAATACAGTGAAACTATTTGATCTAAACTTGAAAGCCTGATTTATGACAATTGTGCATGCAAAGACCTATTGAGGCAAGTGAAATCAAAATCAAAATCGCTGATGTGGCCGATGACAGTATCGCCTGATTGGCACTTGTGCCAGTGGAACGTTAAAAGCACATCCAAATGTGATCGTTGCTAGGGCCATGGATTGGCTCCTGTGCCAGTGACATGTAAAAAGCACCATTCAAGCATGATTGTTGCCAGCATTGCCTTACCAACACATGTCGGCGGCACGTGAAAAACAACATTCGAGTATGGTCGTTGCCAGTGCTGCTGGACTGGCTCCTGTGCAAGTAACATGTAAAAAACACCTTTTGAGCGTGGTTGTTGCCAGAACCGCCTGACTGGCCCTCGTGCTAAATGACATATGACTATAGAATCTTCACATCAAAATAGATGTGCAACTAAAGCACTTTTTAGTATTATCATGTCTTGACCATTTCCATTTCCTGTAAAACCCACAAATCTGTTCATTATTTGATCAGAACTTTTATTGAGATAGATTGAACTGTCATTTCACCTCTCATTGTTTCGTTTACTGCTTCAAAATTCTTCAGCTTTCTCAGACAACACCGGAATCGTTGGAGAGACTGTCGGACGAAGTTCGGTCTGTGAAGCAACGGAGTCGTAAGGCTCTCAACGAAAACAGCAGGTCATCATTAAGTTCCCAACCCCTCAGCACGAGTTACAGTGCCACATCGTCAGTAAGTGCCTCATCGAAAAACCTCACTGACGATTCAGAAAAAGAAGGAGTTGTCAAGCAAAATGCAGATGGCAAACCTGTGCCAAGACCTCGGGATGGATCAAAGCAGAAGCAGAAGATGAGGATTGAAGCCGGAGCCAATGAAGAGGAAACGAATGCTACAGATAGATCTCTGCAGAAGAAAAACTCAGAGGAACTTTCTAAGACAACAGGTAAGCAGTGTGTTGCAGTGACATAACAACTGTGATGTAACAGCATCCTTAGGAACATGTTTCTGTTATTCTCTGTTCAAATACTATTAAATATTACCTTTTGGTGTCTCTTCATAATTATTACTACACATCAATTTCCTTGCTAAATATTCTTACTGCTTGAACAAGAGAATCCAGGTCTTTTTAAGTTTCTGTGTATAGTTTGAGGTCATCCATATGTAGCAGATGATTCATTTTCTCCCTGGTCTGAATTAATTTGAATCAATTTGAACACAGGAAGTAATGGAGAAGACAAGTCTCCTTGAAATATTCCCCTCTGGATTTTCACATTTTCTCATGATTCACTTCTACACTTCAGTTTAACTTCCAAGGATCTCAGCAGTTTTTCTAAGAAACTGATAGTATTCTTATCTTTTCTAAAGAAAAAAAAACTGTTGATCTTCCTATGACATGGGATGTGGTGGGAGGAATCCAAACTGTGAAAAATTGAAATTTTCAGAAGAACATTCTTTCAGAATCATAATTCTTGTTTTATGAAACACAAGAATATCAAAAAAGTGAAGGAAAAATACCCACCCAATTTTCTACCGTTTCTCTTTCTCTATGAGATAATCCAAATATTACAAAACATCATTATTTTCTTATTGATCTTTGCTTTAATTTTATTTGCTTTTCTTTCTTCTTTGGCAGGCTCTCTCTGTCTGATGTTATACTTTCTTTGGAATCATCCCTATTTCTTTCCTTCACCATCTTTTTAGTTACAGCAGTTATCCTTTCAGGCCCTTCATTGAGCTGCTCAATTTACCTTTTTCGCCATAGGATCTTTGCTCTTTTGTTCTACTCAGCTTCTTTAACTCCAAGGATTTCTACAGCAGCAGAAGCTTCACAGAATATGGAGTCATTTACGTCTGTTATATTCTCATCATTATCATCTTTTCAGATTCTGAAAGCGATGAAGTTGACAAGAGACACAGCAAAAATGGTGCACCTGGTGATGATGATGAGAAGGACGAGGACGAGGACGAGGAGCAGGAGGAAGCGGAGGAGGATGATGGTGATGAAGCAATGGATATGGTATTGAGCAGATCAACCATCAGAGACAAAATCAAGTCACTGCGAGAGAAGGCAAAGGTAAGGTACAACTACAGCAGCTCTCACATTACCACCATACTCTACTGCATTCTCCTCATTGCTTTTTTCCTTCTTCCATCTTCCACCAAGTAATATTCCTTCTTCTTTAGTTGACTGAATTAACATCAAGATGCAGGTAAACTTGGACTATCAAGGAAACAAGTCCTCAGGTTTGAAATCAGATATGTTTTTTCTTTTTCTCTCCTCATCTGTTCTTACTGCAAAAGAGCATGGGCTCGAAATATTAAAGATTTCTTCCATTTTTCCTGAGCCCCAACTTAATTCACCCTGTTTGTTGTTCTTTCACCTTGTCTTTATCTTTTTTGTACCATATGTATATTCTCATCATTATCAAATTTTTAGAATATATGTATATATATATTCTCGCTAGACCACTGGTAGTAAATAAAATTTCTAAAATTTTTTGCTACCCTGTGATTTATTAATATATATATATATATATATATATA
>NC_069001.1:8048788-8050106 GCF_001194135.2 Octopus bimaculoides | reverse complement strand
TATATATATATATATATATATATATATATATATGTATATATATATATGTAGTGGTGATTGTGTGCTGCTGGCAATAGCTATGATGTGCTTTTATGCACCAAATAAACAAATGAGAGTTTTCTTCCTTGGTAAATATAGTATTTGTGTGTTCTAACACAACATTCACTTGTAAGGGGTGAATATTTTACCTTTTTGGTATCAATACTGCCTCTGTCACTCTATTTATTTCTATATAATTATGCCTACATACATATACACACACACACATACCTATTTATGTGCATATGAATGTATGTATGTATGTACATATACAGTGTGCTCATGGACAGAGTTCACCTTTCTCTCCTGTTCTTTGTGTTCAAGATGGCTGCTGCGTCTGAAGTCCAACAAGAGGAACAGCAAGAAAGGATGAGTAAAATACGACACTTTGAACCACAGTTTAAATCGAATTTGGTAAGTTGCATTTGTTGTAACTCTTATTGTTGTAGTTTAACCCTGGGTCAGTCCTGATGTGGCAAAAACCTATGATCATAGTTATTTCTGCTGTAATCTTGCCATCTTTTATTCAAGCATAGTATAGCTAGGATTAAGTCTACATCATTTGATATGTTCTACCTCTTTATTTTTGTTCAGCCCCATGTCGGTCTTGATCCCAAACACCCATCAGCAAAAATATATTCTATCTTTGTCCGTCCTGTCTTCTATTCAGACATAGTGTACCTAGGGCTACATTACCCAATATTTTATTCTTATCTTGTGATTTGGTGGAGATTTAGCTGCTATTTCTAGCAGATGTATTAACCACCTGGAGATTTCTTCATCGACTCCCTCATGTTTCTGAAAGTGTTGAGTGCTAAAGGTCCCTCGCTGATTCATAAGTGCCTTATTTTAAAATCAGTTGGTAAATTTGTTGATGAGAGAGCATGGTGGTGTGGTTATAAGGAAACCTGCTTTGCAACTAGTAGGTTTCAGGTTCAGTTCCACTGTGTACCACCTCAATCAGGTGTCTTCTACTGTAACCCTTGGTCAATAAATGCCTTGAGAGTGAATTCGGTAGATGGAAACTGTGTGGAAGACTGCCATATGTGTGTGTTTGTCTCCCCACCTCCCAATATTAGTTTGTTTACATCCTCATAATTTAGCAATTCAGCAATAGAGCCTGCTGGAATAAGTATGACAAATACTGGGGCCCAATTTGTTCAACTAAAACCCTTCAAGGCAGTGCTCCAGCATGGCCGCAGTCCAATGGCTCAAACTCGTAAAAGATCAAAAAAAAAGATGGAGTCTTGTGATTCTCGAAGTTCTCTTTTTGTTGTTT
>NC_069001.1:8040556-8048778 GCF_001194135.2 Octopus bimaculoides | reverse complement strand
CTCTCTGTCACTATTTACCCCCACTCTCTCATCTCTTTATACCTTCCCCTTCATTGTCTCCAGGAAAAAGAAGAGAGAGAACTGGAACGAAGGACAAAAGAAGCGACTGACAAATTGTTCCAGAGATGGAAGAGACAGAAGTCTTCTGCTGTGGCGCAGGTAAGTGTGTGTGCATTGTGTGTCTGTGTGTGTCTTTGTGTCTGCATCCATGTGTGTTTGTGTCTCTGCATGTGAGTGTGTGTATGTCTGCATTTGTGTATGTCTGTGTGTCTCTGCATCTGTGAGTGTGTGTGTCTGCATCTGTATGTATGTGTGTTTGCATCTGTGTGTGTGTGTGTGTGTCTGCATCTGTGTGTCTGTGTGTCTCTGCATCTGCGAGTGTGTGTGTGTGTGTGTTTGCATCTGTCTGTGTGTGTGTCTGCGTCCGAGTGTGTATATGTACTTCTGCATCTGTGTGTGTGTATTGTCAGTGTTTGTGCATGTCTGTGTGCATGTGGTCTGAACTCCTTCAGTCATATATATCCTGTCTCAGGAGCTCAACTTTTTGCCTCAGATGTGACATAGCAGACAATCAAAATACCTTCAGATAACGACATCAATCAAAATAGCTTACAGCACACAAACTCTATTTTGAAATTGGTCAGTCGGTGAGTATCCCCATGAAAAAGCAACCAAAATGGGCTTTCTCTGATGTAACATTGCTCAGCAGGGTGCATAGCTTGGAGCTCAGGGAGTCTCTCCAAGTCATACCATTACTTTTCCACATGTTGCATCTAAGGATGTTATCAAGATGGTCCCTATTCAAGGACCCAGTATATGTTTGGTATGCTGGTGTGAACGAAAATGTCTATAAGTATGCCAGTGGTTCTAAAACATTTTCAGGCTGCCATCCAGTTGGTCCCCAGATGCCTCTCCTCCCACTCACCTCCACAGACATGGACCACTCCCCCTTTGGGGCCACCCCATTATCATCCCACTTTTCTTCAACACACCCTGGATCTTCCCATTGCACTCCCAGGGGGGTGCAGTACCACCCACTTTGGGAATCACCAATGTATGCTTTTGTTGAAGACTAGCAACAATATCATCAATAAAATTGTTTCTTTGCAGTAAATACAGCAATAGATCACATGCTATTTAATGAATTTTAATAATTAATTTCTTCTCTCTTGCTATCGTTATCTCAGTCATATGATGTCTATTGATACTTTTTTCTTTTCATTTTTCTTTCTCTCCACATCTGATTGGCCCCTTCCTGTTCTTCCGACTACCTTGCTTAACCATTTCCTTATCCTTAATCCTGTTCCCTAAACTCAACACTGGTCTGACCAAATCCTGTTTGGTCTGATCCAATCTGGTGTGATCCGGTCCATTCTGGTCTGATCTGGTGTAGAAACAGTCAGAGATAACAGCAAAACAGGGTTACGATTTCTTCACTCAAACTTGGGAAGGTTCGTCCATGCTGTCGACAGAATCACCATCAGTGCAATCAGCAGATGCTGCAAAGCCCACCACCCCTGATGACAATGGGGGTAACAAGGGGAAAATACGTGATGCGGCTGGGATAGTGGTGCCTGGAGAGAGAAGAAGGTCTTCGGCTGGAAGCAGGGGAAAAGCAGAAGGCAAGACAAAAAAGGAGAAGGGCAAAGGAAAGGAAGGTGGAAGCAGAAGAGTCAGCAAAGACAGTACAAAGGCAGAAGAAGAGGGGGAGGATGAGGTAAGTGCTTGGTTTATCCTTTCCTTGCTTTTTGCTGTTGAGTATTTGTAGTGTATGTATGCATGTGTGCATACATGTGTTTATGTGTGGTGTATATATATACATGTATGTATATTTATAAACATGTTTGTAGATGAATGTATATCATTATTGTCACTGGTTGGGAAGCAAGCTTCTGACAACACAACCGCTCTTGCACCTACATTAACTCTTCCTTCTTTATTTACTCCATCCTTATGTCTATTCCAGATTGACAACGGTTACTATGAAGGTATGTATGCTTGATTTTCAATGCATTCTTTAAATAACATTGATGTATCTCCCTAAAAACAAACGTGGCCCCTTTGTATGTGAATGTGCATATATGTGGTTGGCTGTCCTTGTGCATTTGCGTATGTGTGTATCTGCATTTCAATGCTGCTTTATAACTCCAGATTTCTGAAAGCTAGATAATTGGTCCAGTACTGAATCTGAGAACACATGGTTAAGAAGTAAGCTTCTGAACCACTTTGCCATATTAATTGTGTGTGTTTATATGTTTTTTTTAAATTAAATTTATTTTTTTATTTACCGCAGATACATATCCACTTCTGGGTAACATCTCTGAGAAGGACGGCTGCAGTTACTATCACATGACGAAAGCACAAAAAATCTGTTACACCTCACAGGTAAAGAGTGAAGCAGAGATATACTACTACCCGTCATCAAGCTCAAGTGAGTACTAAACTTCTTCACTCCTGCTACCACTGTGCTGTGTGGGGACTGGCATGCCAAAGAATAGACCCAGTGTTTCCCCTGCATGCTGTAAAAGGTGACTAAAAAAAAGTTGAGGTAGGATTTGTATTCCAACCTCATCCAGCCTTGATCCTATGATCAAAGATGTTCCAGCTGTAACCATAGTGTATCAAGGACTACATTATCTATTGTATCACAGGTTCCCTCCACAGTTAGGGATCAGCACTTCTTTACACAGCTGTTCTTGTCCGTATGCATCACATGACCATACCAGTGCATTTGTCTCTTTTGCACACCACGTCTGGTGCTTCTTATGCCTAACTTTTCTCTCAAACATGCACACTGTCAGACATGTACACTGACATTGCACATCCAGCAAAGCATACTAGCTTCATTTCTTTCAAGCCTACGCATGTCCTCGGCTGTCACAGCCCATGTTTCACTGCCATGTAGCATAGCATATACATACATACATATATATATATTTACACAGTTTCCGTCTACCAAATCCACTCACAAGGCTTTGGTTGGCCTGTGGCCATAGTAGAAGACACTTGACCGAGGTGTCACGCAGTGGGTCTGAACCCAAAACTATGTGGTTGGGAAGCAAGCTTCTTACCACACAGCCATGTCTGTGCCTATGATGATGATGATGTATTGTAATATCCTGCTTTACCATTATCTCTTTCTCTCTCTATGTTTTCCAGTTCCACCTGCAGAAAAGCTATCTGGGTCCCAGAAAGAGGCACGCAACCTTGTTGATGAGGGGTTCTATGTTGGTTCACCACCTAGTGTTGCTACTAGCAACCGCAACCGAATGGAGCATCGCCTAATTCAAGGAAAACATGTGGTGAGGTGACAAACAGAACAGTGGAGGGTGAATGGAATGGATTGCATGTATATGCATGTTTGTATGTATATATATATATATATGTGTGTGTCTGTGTGTGTGTTGAGTGATAGATTTGATTTTCATAGCTGACAAAGTGAAAAGACACAGAAATGCATATGTCTTAAGATCCAATGACATTCTTCACAACCCAGAATATATTTTCTCCCAGTAGTTCCACAGTGCATGGTCTTATCATGTCCAAATGTATTCAAACATGTTAAATATGACTTTGCATGAATATATATATATATATATATATATATATATATACACACACACACACATATACACATCGTACTTGAGAAGAAGACCCATCAAACTGAGCAAAATCGCAGTCCAGGGGAAAACCGGGCTCATGCAAATGGCACCAATGCCAGTCGTGCATAAAAGCATCCATTACACTCTCGGAGTGGTTGGCGTTAGGAAGGGCATCCAGCTGTAGAAAACCATGCCAAATCAGACTGGAGTCTGGTGCAGCCTTCAGGCTTGACATTCCTCGTTAAACCGTCCAACCCATGCCAGCATGGACAACGGACATTAAATGATGATGATGAAATAACTCAGTGTACTATTGACAAATAAAAAAAAAAAAACATCTATGATTTCAACAAAGTGTCTATGTGTAGTCTATTTATTTATTTCTTATGATTTTTCCTTTCCTATTAATTGATTAATTTTCTTTCCTTTTTTTGTGATTCAGGACAAAAAGTGGTTTGGAGAGGATGGTGAAATTATCACCTTGCCAGACCCTTTAAAGTTGACTCCTTCAAGGCCTCCTGTCCCTGAAGAAGAGGACTCTAATTTTGGAGTCGTCTACACCAAGGTGAGTCATCATATGACACTTTATAGGGTTGTGCACCTGTGTGTGTGTATACTTATTCATCTCTCTCTCCACACACACATACACACACCTTTTTCTCTCATATATATGTGTGTGTATTATCGTTTATCTTTTACTTGTTTCAATCATTAGACTGCAGCCATGCTGGAGCACCACTTTGTAAGTTCTTGGGTCGATTCTTCTCACCGTAGTACTTACTTAAATACCGCTGCCTTAAATAATAATAATAATAGTTTCAAATTTTGCCATAAGGGCAGCAGTTTTTGTGGGAAGGGATGAGTTGATTACATCAAACCCAGTGTTTCACTGGTACTTTATTCATTGACCCTGAAAAGATGAAAGGCAAAATCAACCTCGGTGGAATTTGAACTCAGAACTTGAAGACAGATGAAATCCCACTAAGTGTTTCGCCTAGCATGCTAATGATTCTGCCAGTTCACCACCTTAGATAATAATGATAATAATAATATAAACTTTGGTCTGTACCATGTGTCTGAGGAATTGATGATAGGTCCGGTGGATCAGGGTTGACCTGGATGTAAACAACAACTTGGAGGGGGGACACATTAGACAATGTAGTTCTTGATACACTATGTCTGAATAAAAAGTAATGTGATCATTCTGGAACACATTTAAACATAGGTGTGTGTATGTGTGTGTCTCTTCCTACTTTTTACCCATAAACAACACTCCACCCCCAGCAACTGACACTCCTCTATTTGCCTTCATCATTATCTCTATTTATCCAGGCTGAAGTTCGTGAGTTCGACACACGTCTGATGTCTGGCTGTGCAGACAACGACAGACATTACCAATTGGACATAGACATCAACAGTATAGTGTTTAGTCAACACCACCTGTTTAGTATGGAACATGTTCTTGCCAATAAATTACTTGCCCTCTACCAACAATACTCAAAGATAATGAAGAAAAACAGCTTATCCTTCCTTACCAAAAAGGTAATTTATTTTCTTACCCCTTGTAACATTACTACCCTACCTGTTGCTCTTTTTTTTACCCCTTCTAACATAATTACCCCACCTGTTGCTGCTTTTTACCCCTTTTAACATTCCTACTCTACCTACAGCTATTTTCTCTCTGTATGTTATTCCTGATTTTTAATTCACCAAACTGTTTTCCCTTGTTATGAAGCTATGTGCATGATTTTTTACTTATATTAGCCACAAGGGCTAATATAAGTCAAAACATGGAAGGACAACACAAGACGATATACAAAGGGGTTTTTTGCAAAGAAAACATCCGTATAAATATTTCATAACAGTAAGAACAATGTAACAAGTAAAAACTCCCAATAGGGGGAGGCACTTTGAAGGTTACTCATGGAAAAGAACCCATAAAAACCACGGATGCCTGGTCAACAGGGCGAGAGCCTTTCTCTTTTTATACTCCTTTTTACAGGTGTATTCTCAGAATTGGTCCATCCATACTGGTCATTTTTCTGACATCCACCTACCTTTCAACAGATTTGCTAGAAGACAACACTTCCCTCTCTACTCTCACTTTCCTTAATGATATTTGTATTTATTTCAGTTGAAAGCTGTGAAGACTTCAACCTTACATTTGCAAAATTATTTACAGAGCAAAGAGGTAGGTCTGTACTTTGTTGAGGTGGATTCGGTGGGTTGGACTAAATCCTCTTGATAAACAAGCTACAGTATTTCGCATTGTGTGTGTGTGTTCATGCATGCTTGTGTGTGTTCGTGCATGCTTGTGTGTGTATGCGTGTATGTGTGTGTGTATGTATATTGTTGTCATTTTTTTGAAGTCTATTTTTCCCTGCTCACAATGGTAGGATAGAATTTATTGAGGTAAATTTTTCTGCAACCAAATACTGAGACATTAACACACACACACACATATATGCATATATATATTTAGATATATATATATATATATATATATATATATTTACACACATACACAGTCACATATATGTTTACATTCATACATATGTATATATACTTACTGACATATATATTCACATGCATGCACTCTTTCTTTTCCTTAGGATCTCTCTGAAGAAGACAAAGCTAATTATAGGCAGAGATTAAACGATTATAAAACAGAAATACGGTATGTATTACTCTGTGTGTGTATGTATGTGTGTGTGTGTGTGTATGTATATATATACACATGCATTCTCTTATATACTGGTTTCAGTCATTGGACTATGTTTATGCTAGTGCTTCAAGAACATTAGCTAGTTATATGTCCCCTCAGTACAGCATGCAATACTTATTTTATTGACCTTAAAATGGACAAAAGAAAGGTGATGTGACCTTATGAAAAGTGGGGGAAAAACTTAGAGGGAACTACATACTGCAAAGTATTTTTGATTAATTAACTCGTTTTCCTTTATACACACACATCCAGACGCATGCATGCGTGCACTCACACACACAAATAGAGTCAGGACTGACCTGGGATTAAATAATAAGTATTAGATAATCTAGTTCTAGAATAAAAGACAGGGTGGTCATAGCTTGACCGTCTCTCATCATAGGTCTACTGGATCAGGGATGACCTGCAACTAAACAACAAAAGCCACTAAGATTTGGTCTACTTTAGTCAACAGTTTATTAATAGAAATAATACATTTCTAAATCTCTCAGATTTATGCAGTAGTGCCGGTGGCATGTGAAAAGTCATTCGAGCGAGATCATTGCCAGTGCCGCTGGACTGGCTCCTGTGCAGATGGCATGTAAAATACACCCTTTTGCTCGTGGCCATTGCCAGTACCGTCTGACTGGCCTTCATGCCGGTGGCACGTAAAAGCACTCACTACACTCTTGGAGTGGTTGGCATTAGGAAGGGCATCCAGCTGTAGAAACTCTGCCAAATCAGATTGGAGCCTGGTGTAGCCATCTGGTTCACTAGTCCTCAGTCAAATCGTCCAACCCATGCTAGCATGGAAAGCGGACATTAAACGATGATGATGATGATAATGATGATGATACAATGAAGTAGTTGTATTCCTTTCAGGAGACTGTCACATTAAGTCACATACAATTACTTCAGTTTATTAATAATTGAACATTTTTCTGCTTGTCTTTTAGCCTCTTACTAGTTTCAGTCAATTGGATGTGGCCATGCTGGGGCAGTGCTATCATGTTGCTTTAGTATTTTGTATTTTGTCTATACTTTGTGTTTTGTTTTTTTTTTCTCCAGGCAAATCCGTAACCAAAGAGACCATGAGGAACAATGTTGCCACAGGCTAGTCAAAGCCATCATTCAAACCTGGAAGAATATCAAACACCTGAGAGAGAAACAGCAGTTTGTGGCCACCTCAATTAAACTCACTATCTGCAAGTATGACCTGCTTTTCTTGTTTTTGTCATAAGCCCACCATCTCTCTCCATCAACACCGTACACTTTCAAGTCCTTCTCCTTGTAGAATATATATATATAGCCTTCCTTCTGTGTGTGTGTGTGTGTGTGTGTATATATATATATATATATATAAAATGTGCTGTTGTGTAACCAGGCAGGAAATGGACCGAGACCAAGATGACCAGCAGTGGAGGCAAGAGATTGAGGAAGAGTTAGAGGAGGCCCGTGAGGAGTATGAAGAGAGTTATCAGCAGAAACTCATTGAATACCAACAGGAGCTGGAAGAATGGCAGAAAAAACAGCAGTTAAGGGTATGTCTTGGTTACCATTACTTAGTGGGCTGCTAGATTTGTTGATGGTAAAGTTTAGATGGGGACTTATTTAATTAAGGCAATATTTTGCACCTGGATACCCTTCCTGTCAGCAACTCTGCGATTATTTTTAAGTAAAAAGTTGTTTATTCTACACACCTTTGAAAGCATAGAATGACTTGTAATAATGTCAACAAGGAATGAAAACATCATAACACCATTTTACTCGCTTCTAAATGAAGCTATGGACTTCGTATATTTTACCCCAGTGTCACTTTGATGGTGTGATATATATATATATATTCAAATATATATTGAAACACCTGTGTGTATACATGTGTATATATATATATATATATATATATATATATATAT
>NC_069001.1:8039082-8039480 GCF_001194135.2 Octopus bimaculoides | reverse complement strand
ATATATATATATATATATAGAGAGAGAGAGAGAGAGGGGGGTAAATATTATATATACTTTTTTGTATTGCTTTAAATGTTTAATATTTTTTCATTTATTTTCCTCATCGCTGTGCCAACACCACACTAAAACATATGTACAATACCACATGTCGACAATCCTACATCATGTGACCCTACCAAAACCATCACAGAAAGAAGCTGTTAAACGCAGGAATATGAAAGCAAAGAAGAAAAAGAAGTCACGCACTGAGGATGATGAGGAGGAAGAAGAGGAGGATGAACAAGTAAGTATATGTATGTGCATATATACGAGGGTATATATCTACATTTGTGTTTATGCATATGCTTGCATGTGTGTGTGTGTGTGTGTGTGTGTGTGTGTGTGTGTGTGTGTGT
>NC_069001.1:8030559-8036315 GCF_001194135.2 Octopus bimaculoides | reverse complement strand
ATCTTGGGCAAGTGTCTTCTACTATAGCCTCGGGCCGACCAAAGCCTTGTGAGTGGATTTGGTAGACGGAAACTGAAAGAAGCCTGTCGTATATATGTATATATATGTGTGTGTGTCTGTGTTTGTCCCTCCAACATCGCTTGACAACCGATGCTGGTGTGTTTATGTCCCCGTGACTTAGCGGTTCGGCAAAAAGAAACCGATAGAATAAGTACTAGGCTTACAAAGAATAAGTCCTGGGGTCGATTTGCTCGACTAAAGGCGGTGCTCCAGCATGGCCACAGTCAAATGACTGAAACAAATAAAAGAGTAAAAGAGATATCTTTTTTCTTTTAATTTTTGTCCAGACTGTGAAAGATGAAGAAATACTGGCTGAAGAAACAACATCCAAACCTGTGTGTCCTGAGGCATTTGATGAACGAGGGACGCGAGAGAGCATCAGATCCAAAGCTCTAGAGTGTCGGAGGCACCCAGGTTTGTACTGGGAATTTTGGGTGTCTTCATCATAATCATCAACATCATCATTGTCATCATTAGCTTCATCGTCATCAACATTTGTGTTGTTCTCATCATCATCTGCTTCATTATTATTATCATCATCCTCATCGTCATTAGCATCATCCTTCTTAGCATTGTCATCATCATCATCATCATCTCTATCATCATCATCATCATCATTACCATTGCCACACCATCACTGCCACTGCCAACACGTTTTATTTTAGCCATGCTCAGACACAACCTTGAAGAATTTTTGCTGAAATGAATTTACCCCCAGTACTTCATCATCATCATCATCATCGTTTAACGTCCGCTTTACATGCTAGCATGGGTTGGATGATTTGACTGAGGACTGGTGAACCAGATGGCTACACCAGGCTCCAATCTGATCTGGCAGAGTTTCTACAGCTGGATGCCCTTCCTAACACCAACCACTCCGAGAGTGTAGTAGGTGCTTTTACATGTCACCAGCACGAAGGCCAGTCAGGTGATACTGGCAACGGCCATTTTTCTTAAAGTCTGGTACTTATTCTATCAGTCTCTATTGCCAAACTGCTAAGTTACAGGGATATACAGGGACTGACAACACCAGTTATCAAGCAGTGGTGGAGGACAAGCACAAACACACACACATATATATGTATGCATGTACATTCACAGTGTTATCACACAACACAGTCTTCATGTGTCGTTTTCCTTCTCTGTCTCTAAGGTACACCAAAGTTATCACCTGAGATCACTTATACGGCTAATGTTACCCCAGCAGCAGATTGTCCCAGGTAAGTCTTACTCCACTACATCTATGTAGACAGTGAGTGTTTGAGGATGCATTTGCTATCTTCACAATCACACCACCACACCGCCGCTGTCCCATTGCATCCATCACACTACCACCTTCACATGGCTACTACTTCAACTGTCATTCACCACCACAACACTCTGACTTCACTACAGTTTCCACTTCACTGTGCTATAACCACCATAAATTTTTGCCACCCCCTCTACAACCCTTCCCGCTTCCTCATCTGTTACACTTCTGTCCTTCCTTTTCTTTTCCTTTTTAAATCTTTCTTTTCCCTTTTAAATCTTTCTCCTCCCACCGTCTTTGTAATGTACCCTGTCTTTCTTACAGGATTGAACAACGGCGAAGGAACGACGTGTCATCTTGTAGATTATTTATCAAGGTCCTCTTTAATGATAAACAGGTTTTACAGACTAACCAAAGGTAGGGTCCTACCTCCTTTCTTCATTATCTCTGTAAAATACAGTGGAACCTCGGTTTACGAAAGTCTCTGATCACAATCAAATTAGTTTAGAAATAATTTTTCAAACATAAAATATTCCTGTTAATGAATGGTATCTCAAGTAACAGACACAAGTCAGCAACCTATTTAACATCAAACTATTACATTGGTTACTTTAAAATTTTTTTTGGCATAATGAATTAAAAATTATTTTTCTATATAGGCACAGGAGTAGCTGTGTGGTATATATTTATATATATACTCACATACATACACACACTTGTCCATATTTACAGGTTTCTACTCGAAGACTTCAGAGTGAACTTTGGTCAAATTTACCACTTGAAGATTGTACAGTGGCCAGAGAGTATAAAATTACAGGTGAGACAGTATAATGTACACACACACACATTTATACACACACACACACATATATACAAGAGTTACATAATGGAAAACTGGATGTTAAATAATAATGGTGAAGATATATTTACAGTCTCTTACTGTCTCTACACCCATTCTACTTGCTCTTTTCCCATCACCAGATCTATGAGGCTCGCACACTCAGCAGTACCCTACTCTCACAGCTCTACTTGGCTATCCCAGAAACCTCTGTTACCACTGACAACATCACCATCGAACAGCATGACTTCAGCAGTGACATCAGCATTCAATTTACCCACAATGCAGTTGGCAGTGGTAAGTCAGCTGATGTAAACTTTCCTATGTACCTGTCTGACCTTATTTTTATATCTGTCTGTCTATCTCTGTCTGTATATTGTTCTATCAGTCTCTCTGTCTTTCTCCCTACTTAGCCATATCTCTGTCTGTCTGTCTATTTATTTTATATATATAAATATATATATATATATATATATACATTAACACACAAAAAGCTTCAGGCAGAGCCATCGCTTAATTTTTAATATTTCTGTTATGCATATTATGGTTGGATTGTAGTCGAAAAAGGCAAAGCACTCAAAGAAAAATTCCATGATGAAATGAAGGTGAGTTAGTGTGGGTGGTAAGCTGTCTGAACACCTACTGCAAGAGGTGCCCATCGTTGCTACATCTGTGCAAAAGAATGTAGGTTCCGAGTAGGACGGAAGTCACATTCGTTGCTGCTTATATTTGAGAGAACACTCAAGTGATGACACTGCTTTTGAAGTTGCAGCCATCATGTATGTATGTGTGTGCATGGATGTGTGTGTGTGTGTGTATACTATGACTATATGTCTATGTGTTTATTTGCAGGTGTTGCTATTAACGTGGATCCTCTCTCTTCAGAGAGTACTTACATCAACACTACAGGCTCTGTACTTTGTAGTGTCGCCTGGGCAATAGGAGACGACGGTCTACCCATGGCACCCTCTCCTCAAACCAGTCTACTCACCAAACTACAATGGTAATTATTATGTTGTGATGATGTTGTGTTCAGGTTTGTGTTTGTCATAGTTGTAGTGTTGTTCTTGTGCAGTGGTCCCCAAACTTTTTTCAGCTGCTTCCCCCTTGGCACCTGAGCCACATTCCTAGTGCTACCCCACCCCCACTCATCACTACAAATGTAGGCCACTTTCCAAAGCAAATTCAAAACAACTATATTTCACAAATAAAACTTGACCTAATTAACTCATTATTTTGTTGTTCTTACATCCATTGCCCCCCTATGCCTCCCACCCAACCCCATTATCACCCTACTTTCTTTCAACCAAACCCATGAAATATGAAATAACAGACTCTGTTCTTAGATATGCCTTGAGTACTTCTTTTGTTTGCAGACACTTCAGCTGTATGACTAAAGATAGTTGGATAAACTACTACTACTACATATGCAGGCATGGCTATGAGGCATAGACATGTCTGCGTGATTGGGAAGCTTGCTTCTAAACCGTGTGGTCTCAGGTTCAATCCCACTGTGTAGCATCATGGGCGAATGTCTTCTACAGAAGCCCTGACCTGACCAACACACTTTGTGATTGAATTGAATAGACAGAAACTGAAAGAAGCCAGTTGTGTGTTTGTGTGTGTATGCTTTTGTCTGTGCCTTTTGTCTTGACACTATTGAGGGTTGTAAATAAGTGATATTATCATACAAGTGATGTTTTTCGTTACCAGTTTTCTGTGATGAACATGTTTAGCCATGGGATAACATTGCCTTGCTTTGGGAACAGGTGAGGCTTAATGCCAGGGAGGGTCATTCAGTTGTAGAAAATCTGCCTCAACTATTTCTGTCTGACCTCTGCAACCATGGAAAAGCAGACATTAAATGATGGTGAGAGTAGCGGTGACAACGTTGCTGTAGCATGTAAGTATGTATGTATGTATGTATCTATGCATGTATATATTTATTTATGTATGTATGTAATATATGTAAAGTCCCTTTATGTCTGCTCTCATTCTCTACACATAGCCTGTCCCACAAACTCGACCCCCTGGCAGCCATTGGTGCATCAGGGATCATGGACCTGGAAAAACTCTCCAAGTGGGTGCGTACTGCTCGCCTTGATCCTAATGATCCCAACAATGCTGATCTCATGTTTCTACTGCGAGTACGTATCTTTCTGTATGTCTCCCATATCATTGTTGTCTCTCTCTCTCTCTCTCTTTCACACACACACGATAAAGACATTTCCTTTTCTTACTATTACTGTTTTATTTTCCAGCCCCACATTGATGACAAAAGCCAACTCAGGGAACAGACGTTCTTTAGATTGGAGCCCTTCCAGGAGGAGTTTAACTTCGCTACAGATGAAGAAATTCTCCAAAGCTCCCGATTCAGGCTACTTCGCCTCCGTCAGCACGAGGTGCGAGAGTTCTGTAATTATTCTATGGTGCCCGCTCTCGACAAAGAGATCCCTAAAAGTGTCTTTAAGGTAATTACTAGTTTTAGACTGCTTCATATATGTTATCATCATTTAACACCTTTTTTCCATGCTGATATGGGTTGGACAGTTTGACAGGAGCTGGAAAGCTGGAGTGCTGCCCCAAGCTCCAACTGTCTGTTTTGGCATGGTTTCTACAGCTGGATGCTCTCACTAATGTCAACCTCTTTACAGAGTGTGCTGGGTGCTTTTTAAATCGCACCAGCTTGTGTGTGTATGTGCGTGTATACATACATACACAAGCGCACTCACGGCTATGTGGTAAGTAGCTTGCTTACCAACCACATGGTTCCGGGTTCAGTCCCATTGCATGGCACCTTGGACTAGGTGTCTTCTACTATAGCCTCGGGCCGACCAAAGCCTTGTGGGTGGATTTGGTGGACGTCAAACCGTTCAACCTATGACAACATGGACAAATGAACATTAAACGATGTTGTTGTTGTTGATGATGATGATGTTGATGATAACTGGTGTGTTTTCTGTAGGAATATGAGCTGCGTAAAAAAGAAGAGGAGAAACTGCAATTCCAGGAGGACATTGAGACACAGCGGGCCTTTGTCGGACGATACAAAGACAAGGTAAGGGCGATGCAGTCCACCACGTCTTTATCCACTTCACATTTATTAATGACCATCACTCTTATACAGCTAAATACACTCTCCATTAGACCACACACACACACTCCACCACCACCACCACTATGATGTCAGGATCGTCATGCCACCAATACATTCCACCCCCACAACCATCATTACATTTCCAGACTACCATGAATGCCACCACATCACATGTCTCTCTCTCTCTTTCTTTTTCAGCTTCATGAAGAGATGTTATCCAGATTCCGTGTTGCCGTCCATCGTAAGAGACAGGAGGAAATTGTTATTGAGGAGGCTTCGCCCAGCATCAAGTCAGTCTTTCTGTTTGAGTTTCAAATTCTATCAGGCATTGCTGTCATTGTCATCGTCATCATTATCATCTTCTTCTTCTTCTAAATGAATTGAAACCACAATCCCGTGATCATGAGTCCAACACCCTAACCATTAAGCCATACACATATATATGTACATAGTTATATATGCAGGTGCATATATGTAGATTTATATGAATATAGTTATGTATGTATGTGTGT
>NC_069001.1:8027795-8030549 GCF_001194135.2 Octopus bimaculoides | reverse complement strand
CGTTTTCGTGCGGGTGACACGTAAAAGCACCCACTACACTCTCTGAGTGGTTGGCGTTAGGAAGGGCATCCAGCTGTAGAAACTCTGCCAAATCAGACTGGAGCCTGGTGTTGCCATCCGGTTTCACCAGTCCTCAGTCAAATCGTCCAACCCATGCTAGCATGGAAAGCGGACGTTAAACGATGATGATGATGATGATGATATATATATATATAGGTGTGTATATGTGTAGATTTGGATGTAGGTAATGAACGTATATGTATATAGTTTCTTATATAGTTATTTATGTGTATGTGTGCATATAATTGAATAGATAGATTGTTGTTGTTTAACCCTAGGTCTGTTCCAATCAGCTTTGTTCATCCATGTTACTATAAGACAGTACATCCGGGATTGTATTATCTAGTGTACTCATAGCTTAAGTGGAATTTGGCTGTTATTTCCAGTCAGTTGAGGGACCACATAGAATCTCCTTCACTTGGGTAGTTATGATTTGTATTCAGCTGACAACTAAAACAAAAAAAAGGCAACCCCTAAGTATTTTAATTTTTGGCTTTTATCTGTTTTGTTTACTTCCATTGAAATTTCCCCCTTTTCTTTCTCTTTTCTTTCTGGGTCCTATCAGTATGATAGGCAAGAGCCTATTAAACCTCCTGCAACCAAGGAGGCCCCTTAAACCTGTGAGAAAAGAGAGAAAGAGGGTGTCTCAGGGTGTGAAAGGAGATGAGGTCCACATCCTTATCAATGTCATTCAGGCCTTCAACATTCCAGTGCGACAAACATCAGCTATTACGTAAGTATATATATATATATATATATATATATATATATATATATATATATATATATATATATATATATATATATATATATACATGATTAAAATTCAGAAAATGGAGATGTAGCATTAATATAATTTTTTACCTGTCTTCCCTATCTTTTGCCATATTTCAGATCTGAAACTTCCATGGACAGTCAGTTTCAATCCACCATTGAAGAGGTAAGTTCTTTCTTTCTTCATGTCAGTCTTTCCCTCTCTCTCTCTCTCTGCTGTATGTGTATATATATGACCTGGCTCTCCATCTGTTGAGACAACAAGGATTCCAGTTGATACAGTTAACAGAACAGCCTGCTTGTGAAATTAATGTGCAAGTGGCTGAGCATTCCACAGACTCATGTACCCTTAACATAGTTCTCAGGGAGATTCAGCGTGACACAAAGTATGACAAGGCTGGCCCTTTGAAATACAGGTACAACTTATTTTTGCCAGCTGAGTGAAACTGGAGCAACAAGAAATCAAGTGTCTTGCTCAAGGACACAATGCACTACCAGGAATCGAACTTATGACCTTACAACTGTAAGCGGAATACCCTAACCACTGAGCTACATGCCTTCACTATATATATAAAGATGTGAGCTACCAATAGTTTCTTGCTGTGAAGACATGCATTTAGGCATGTTTATCTCACATGCCTTGTGTTTCCAACCAATCATTGGGCTCTGAGCAAATGGTTTGTTCTATTTGAGAATTGGGATGTTGGTACTTAAACATCCTGATTTTCAAATAGAATAGACATTGTGCTCAGAGACTGTAGACTGTTTGGAGACACAAGGCATATTGTAAAAACCTGTCTAAACATGTGTGTTCATAGCAAGTTCATGTCTTTATACTGTGGTGGTGAAGGTGATGGTGATGATGACGATGATGTTGTTTCTCCAGCATCTTAGCACCATTCTCCTATCTATCTTTCTGTCATTTCAGTCTGTCAGACCCTTCATTGAAATCAGCTTCCAGAAATTTACAGTTCGTACTCACTGTGCAGACGGCCCGAATCCCAGTTTCAACGAGGAACTTCTCATTCCATTCAGGTATTTTCATGACCCTTTGCTAAATGTTGTTGTTGTTGTTGTTTTGTCCCACATCAGAGCAGATCCTGCAGATCTATCGAAGGTGTTTTTAGCCATGATCATGTGTGTGTCTGTGTTTGTCTCCGTAACATTGCTGGACAACTGATGCTGGTGTGTTTACGTCCCCGTAAGTTAGCGGTTTGGCAAAAGCGACCGATAGAATAAGTACTAGGCTTACAAAGACTAAGTCCTGGGGTCAATTTGGTCGACTAAAGGCCTTGCTCCAGCATGGCCGCAGTCAAATGACTGAAACAATTAAAATATATATATATATATATATATATAGATAGATAGATAGATAGATAGATAGATAAATAGATAAAAACTTACTTGGAGAAGGATGCATGGCGTTCGATCATATAATAATATGAATAATATATAAATATATGCATATATCCATACCTATAAGGTATGTACATATATGTATGCATATGTTTATATATTACTAGCAGTACAACCCGACGTTGTCCGAGTGTGACTTATTACGCCATCTACGATAAGTCTTGCTAGGTGAAAATCAACTAAAAAAGAAAGCCTTACAATGAAAAAACCCTTATGATGTAAATATGTTCATAATTCAAAAGACGAAATTAATAGGGAAAGTCTGAAGGCTGTTTTGTGTAACATTATTAAGTGTACGTAAATTTCATCCGTCTAATTGGCTATACAAATGCTTGTGCAAAACAACTTTTTGCGCTGCCTTGATTATACATAGCAGGGTGATTCCTTTTCGCAGGAGCTAGGACGGCAATTTGTGATGAAGCAATTGCTGGCGATCTGTTGCTACACAGTTCTGCCAGAATTCTATCAGATTGGGCAGTAGATGATGATGCACCGTTTTGCATT
>NC_069001.1:8024205-8026215 GCF_001194135.2 Octopus bimaculoides | reverse complement strand
TACTCCTGTAGTTTTACGGATTTTATTCATTATTAGGAAATTTTTGGAGTGAAAAAATGACGCAGTGACCTAACTTATTGTATTTAGAATATTAATTGCAATTGTTTAATCGAAGAAATTTTGAATTGTGTAAATGTATGAATTTTAAACATACACACACACACAGTAGATTTGCCTTTTATAGTATAGATTTATATCATTATATATATATATATATATATATATATATACATATATATATATTCTATTTTCACAGGACATCAAATCACAATTTGACACCCAAGAACTTGCAGACAGTCACCGATGTTATTCATCTCACAATATTTGATGAAGTTCATGTTAATATCCTTCAGGTAGGTTTTGAATTCGCATCTCCTCACTCACTTTACCTTTCTTTTAATTCTGTTTTTTTCTTCTGTCATTGTTTCCCTTTTCTTCTGTCTTTCATCTTCATTCTTTACTCCTTCTCTCGTCTTTATACTTTTCATGTCTGCCATTTTTTTCAGCATTTACTCTGCCTATTCATCCCTTTTCTCGCTTTCGTTCCATGTTTTCCTCTCTCTACCACTCCCTTATCTCCCCATCTCTTCTGTCCCCTTATCTCCCCAGTTTCTTCTGTCCCCTTACTTCCTTAGTCTCTTTTCTCCCCTTACTTCCCCAATCTCTTCTATCTCCTTATCTCTCTAGTCTCTTCTATCCCCATTTCTTTTCTGTCCCTTCTTGTTCCCTAGTCTCTTCCATCCCTTTTTCTTTCCCGTCCCTTCTCGTTCCCTTCACCTCTCTTACTCTGTCTCTCACTCATCTCTCTTCTGTCCCCTTATCTCCCCTGTCTCCTCATTCACTTCATTTCTCATACTGTGTCTGTCCCCTAATCTCTCTCCTGCTCCATTTTCGCTCTTCTTTCCTGGCTTTTCTCTCTCCTTTTCTTCCCTGTCCCTCATCTTCTTTTCCATTTTCACCCTTCTCGTCCGTCCCCTTTTCTTTCCTGTCTCGTCTGTCCTCCTTCTCTCCCATGTGTCTTCTCTCTCCTTTTCTCCCCTTTCTTTTCTCATTTGCTTCATCTCTCTTACTGTGCCTATCCCTCATCTCTCTTTTCCGTCCCCTTATCCCCCCCTCATCCTTTCTCATTTTCTCCATCTCCTTACTAACAACGTTCCCCCCTCTCTCTCTCCCTTACTTCAGGATGATACAAAACAAGACACAGAGATCCATCAAAGAGTTGAGAAAAAGTGGCTAGGCACCCTCAAGATACCTTTCTCTACCATTTACTACAACGGCAAAGTAAGTGATTCTTAATCAATATCATTAATTACTCAATTCTTTTCGTTTATCTTTTACTTGTTTCAGTCATTAGACTGTGGCCATGCTGGAGCACTGCTATCAAGGGTTTTTGTCAAACAAATTGACTCCAGTACTTATTTTAATTTTTTTTTTTTTAAACCCTGGAACTTATTCTGTTGGTCTCTTTTTGTCAAACCACTAAGTCTGGGAGATGTAAACAAACAAACGCCTGTTGTCAAGTGGTGGTGGAGCACAAAGATGCACACACACATACATTCATCATCATCATCATTGTTTAATGTCCGCCTTCCATGCTAGCATGGGTGGGACAGTTTCACAAGAGTCGGCCAGGCCGAAGCCTCCACCAGACTTCTGTGACTGTTTTGGCAGGATTTTCACAGCTGCATGCCCTTCCTAACACCACCCACCCAGCAGAGTGGACTTAGTGCTTTTTATGTGGCACAAGCACAGGCAATGTCAGTTTTGGCAAGGATTTTTACAGCTGGATGCCCTTCTGAACACCAACCACTTTACAGTGTGGACTGGGTGCTTTTAAGTGGCAACTGCACTGACAGGGTCACCAAGTACTTGCAAGACAAAAAAAACTTTTAAGAAGGGAGGAAGCATTGGAGGAGGTGATCTTGTGTTGGATGATGAAAAGGTTATAGTGAAACAGATACACACACACATACATATATATATATATATATATATATATATATATATATA
>NC_069001.1:8017422-8023517 GCF_001194135.2 Octopus bimaculoides | reverse complement strand
CCCCCCCCCCCAGATAAAAACTGCAGCCTTTGGTTTTTCAACAATACCCGTACGTTAAGCAAGTTATATAGATAAAGATTTTAATGTAGAGCTTCTTCTTTTGCATTATTTGAATTTTAATGATAATTGTTTATTTGTGTATTTCATTCACTTTTTCCTCTTCCCTTTCTTTCTGGACAACCAACCACCTGACCACCACACCTGAACAGATTGAAGGAACTCTACAGTTGAATACTCCACCTCTTCTTCTCGGCTATTGCCAACCAAAGAACCACCCTACAGACATGGATTCAATATTGATGCCATTAACTGATTCCTACATCACCCTGTTCATCACCTTACAGCCAACCCTTATTCCGCCAGAGCCCTTCAAGGAGAGGGTAATGTCTTTTTTTTTTCCCCTCTCTTATTATTTCATGGTTATATCAGCATGAATGGATAGTACTGCTACTACAACAGCAAACCTGGCAGAATTGTTAGCATGCTGGGAAAAAATGCTAAGTGACATTTGGTGTGGCTTTACATACTGGGTTCAAATGCTGCTAAGTCCAACTTTGCTTTTCATTCTTTCAGGGTCGATAAAATAAGTAGCAGTTGAGCTCTGGAATTGATGCCACCGATTTCCCTTTCCTCTCAAAATTGCTAGTGTTGTGCCAAAATAAGAAAAGATTATTATTTATTATTATTATTATTATCATTATTATTATTTGTATGGCGGTGAGCTGGCAGAATTGTTACCATACTGGGCGAAATGCTTAGCAGTATTTCGTCTGCTGTTATGTTCTGAGTTCAAATTCTGCCTAGGTTGACTTTGCCTTTCATCCTTTCGGGGTCAATAAATTAAGTACCAGTTACATACTGGAGTCGATCTAATCAACCGACCCCTTCCCTCAAAATTTCAGGCCTTGTGCCTTTAGTAGAAAGGATTATTCTTATTATTAAGACAGCAATCTGGCAGAATTGTGAACATGCCAGGCAAAATGCTTAGCAGCATTTCATCTGTCTGCATGTTCTGAGTTCAAATTCTGCCGAAGTTGACCTTGCCTTTCATTCTTATGGGGTCAATAAAATAAGTACCAGTTGAGTACTGGGGTCATGCAACCAACTTAGCCCCTCCCTCAAAATTGTTGACTTTTGTACCAAAATTTGAAATTACTATTATTATTCTTATTCTTATTAATATTATTATTATTAGTTTGACAGTAACGAAGATGAGAAACTTCTGCAGTACTGTGATGTCTGGCAGCGTCAACTGGAGGCCAAATGGTCCAAAAGAGTATACAAGACCACAGTCACAGACATCCTAGGTAAAGCAGTGTTTGTCACTCGTTTCTTCAAGCCGCTCCTGCCACCAAAGGAGATAACAACTGGTAAAACTGGCATTGCTGCAGCTGTGAGTTGACCTTCCACCTCTGACCTCTCAACTTTGTCCTCTTACCTCTCCTATTCTTCCTCACTCTCATTCACTTTGTTGTTTTTATTTTTCTTAGGAAGTTTCTGTAATTTGTTTGTATGTGTGTGTCAGAGTGTATATATGTCATGTGAGTATGTATGGAGGGCTACTGAAAAGTTCCGGGCTTTAAGGGTATTGCAAAAGGCCTGGTTGGAGGCCCAACCTTCCGAGTTCTTTTACAGGGCTTAGAAAAACTGAAGGACCACTGCAATGAGTGTGTGAATCTGAGAAGGGAACATGTTGAATAAAATCACAATTAACTGATCCTCCTGTATTTTCTTTTACTTAAAGGCAGGAACTTTTCAGCACCCACTTGTGTGTGTGTGTTTGTACATGTGGAGGTGTGTCAGTGTGTATGTATATGTGTGTTGGTGTGTATATATGTTCGTGTACGAATGTATATGTGTGTCATTGTCATTTCTACACTTTAACACGCACACTTTTCAATGCTTGCATGGGTTGGATAAAATTCGAGGTCATGTCAACTACAACACATATTTCATTCTTGTACAGTTAATATATTAATCTCTACTTGATGAACTGCTGTGTTAGAGAACATAATGTAAACAACGGACTTATACATATACACAAACCTATATATATATATGTATGCACGTATGTTTATATATTCATTTATATATGTATATATATTTATGTATATTTATATATTTGTTTATTCATATATATTTATTTACACACACACACACAGAGGGTGTCCATAAATTACCTTTACAGTTTTAAAAATTCAGAAAAAAAGAAAAATAAGGATAAGTCAGCAGGGTTTATTGGAAAACAAAGTTTTCTTCCATGTGGACTCCATTGGTTGGTGTTAGGAAGGGCATCCAGCTATAGAAACCATGCCAAAATAGGTATGGGGCCCAGGCAGCACTTCAGTTTGCCAGCTCCTGTCAAACTGTCCAACTCATTCCGGCATGGAAAACACACATTAAATGATGATGATATAAATATACATGATGGAATGATGTTTAAGGGAGTAATTTGGCTGCTATTTTTAGCAAGTCAGATGACCTCGTAAAGGGTTTTCCCACTTTTTTCTTGTCTCGTCACAAACACAGTTGTCTCCTTTACCATAAACTACCTCTTGCTCCTATCATCTGTATCCTAATTCCTCTTTCTCTCTCTCTCTCATCACCTCTGTTCATGCTTCTTTCAACAGCAAGCTGTAGCCAAGTACGTGTCCCTCATCCCACATGTGCCGGAATGCAGGGCTTTACCAGAATGTTGTGATATCTGGACTACATGTGATGTAAGTATATGCAAATTCATATATATGTTTGATATGTGTGTGTATGGTTGGGGGAAATTTGGGGGAAGGGGCTGGTCAATAAGACAGCAAGCTTGCAGAATTGTTAGCAATATTTAGTGGTATTTTTGTCCTTCCTGCTCTTTATGCTCTGAGTTTAGATTCTGCTAAGATCAGGCTTGATAAAGTAAATATCAGTCAAACACTGGTGTTAATATAATCATGTTTCAGGGTAGATTTAAAGGATACCCCAACCTTTTCCAATGAAATACATTGACCTGTATCTCTGTTAAAGATTATCTATTGTTATTATTATTGTTGTTTATTAATGTTATTGTTGCCATGACAGCAATTCCTACAGATGTTGGCTGGAGACAGTGACGAACACAGCATCCTGTTGACAAACTACTTCCTTGGACTTGGCAAGACAGCCTATTTTGGTTTAGGTAAGCCTGTCTACATTTCACACTGTGTCTGTCTGTCTCTCTATATATGTTTGTCTGTGTGTCCCACAGTGTATGTATAACATTCTGTCTTTCTCTAATGCACAGAAATAATTATAGTAATAATAATAATAATAATTAATTCTTTTTATTGGCCACAAGGACCAATGTAAATCAAAACATTAAAGGACAACACAAGACGATATACGAAGGGTTTTGCAAAATCAGAAAAAGGTCCATGTAACCATTCAATAACAGAAAAAAAAACAATGTAACAAGTAAAAACTCCCAATTTTGGGTGCAGCTTCTAGTTGATTACATAAATCCCAATGTTCAGTCGGTACTTATTTTATCGACTCCGAAAGGATGAAAGGCAAAGTCAACCTTGGCAGAAATTAAACTCAGAACATAAAGACGGACAAAATGCCACTAAACATTTTGTCCAATATGCTAATGATTCCGCCAGCTTGCATCATTATCATCATCATCGTCATCATTATTATTTTTTATTTAAATGTTCTAAAACCCTTTGTATTGTCCTGTTTTGTCATTTCATGTTGTTTTTATGTAAACCTTTGTGGCCCATAAAAGAATTTATTATTATTATTATCATTATTATTATTATTATTATTATTAAGGTGGCAAACTGGCAGAATCATTAGCACACTGAATGAAATGCTTAGTGGTATTTCGCCCATTGCTATGTTCTGAGTTCAAATTCCGCCAAGGTCGACTTTGCTTTTCATCCTTTTGGGGTCGATAAATTAAGTACCAGTTGAGTACTGGTGTCAATATAATTGACTTACCCCTCCCCCAAATTTCAGGCCTTGTGCCTATAGTAGAAAGGATTATTATTTTTTATTTAAATGTTCCAAAACATTTTGTATCGTCCTGTTTTGTCATTTCATGTTGTTTTTATGTAAGCGCTTGTGACCAATAAAAGTATGAAAGATTATTATTATTATTAAAATATAATGTGTCTTGAATGGCACAACAAGGCACTATAATAACTGTTATAATTTAATTATCCATAGTCTGATATAATAATAATATTTCGGAATACAAAAATTCCTTCTTCAGATATCGCTAGGAATTGTTCGAGTCACTGCTAGTACAGAAATATACTGAAATACATTTCTATAATACAATAGAAACATTTAAATTAATAAGGTTTTTCTAAGATGTTGGCAGCACTTGTCAGCACAATCTTTTTGATTTCTGTGAGATATGGATCTCCTGGGATGTTGTCTAGAAGTTTCTGACACCCATTTTTATCATATATAGAGCACCTACAACAACAGGAACTGGTTTTGCTTTAAAATGTCACAAAATTATTTTTATCAGTGGGTGCACTTATTTTTATTATTTGTGTCTATATGAACTTTATTATTATTATTATTATTATTATTGTTATTATTATTGTTATTGTTATTATTATTATTATTATTATTATTATTTGTATTTGTATGAACTTATTCAGGCAGTGGTATTCCCAATGGTGTCACGTCATGTGTATTGACGATGGAGGAAAATGGCAGCTGTTTGCTTTGGAACTACAAAGACGGTAGATTTTACTACACTTACACAAGTTACCTCCCCTTGCACAACCTAGGTTGTCTGATAAACAACAAAAATGTAAGGAAACACTCCTACTGCACCTCTTTCATCGTCCCTCTTCTATGTGTCATCACTTTCATCATTTCACCTCTGTGTGTCATCTCTATCGTCTTACCTGTTTATCTGTTGTTTCTTTCATTGTCTTACGTCTATCTGTCATTGTCTTACGTCTGTCATACCTGTATCACTCCTTATTTGTCATTCCTCCGTAGATATGGGCCAACGTCCAGATGTATGACAATCCCACTCGCATGACTTTCAACATTGATGATGCATCTTGCTGGAAACCGTTTTTCCATTCCAACTATCCAAACCCTGGATTGTCTTCAGTACAGGTCAGTCCTCCTTTATTTCTATCACTGTCTGTCTGTCTGTCTCTGTATCTCTCTCTGACAATGAGAAATGTTCATTTTTTTGAAGGGTTTTTTTTAATGTGTGTGATGAAGTCAAAAGTGTGACCACCCTCGTTAATGATCTGCTAAGCAAATATGATATTTTTAGTCCAGTTGATGATCTGCAGCTGTTACCATAACTATCATCAGAAACCATCTACAGAAATGTCATCTCTCAGTTAAATGCAATGCAGAATCATGACATCATGTGTGTGTGTGTGTGATGGAAATCAACTCAGTAATGAGTATGACCATCACTTATTAATGAGCTGCAAAGCAAATATGCAACTGGTACCTCAACTATCACAGAAATGTTATCCCTCAGTTAAATGCATTACCTCTGGATATCCTTGTTGCTTATTTTGATTATATATATATATGATGGTTCTTGTAATTTTGTGTGGAAAACAAGATGAGCATTTGAAAGACAAACTTGGTAACAGCAAGTTGGGCTGAATTGTTAGCATATCAGACAAAATGCTTCATGATATTTTTTGTGGAATGATACTTTGAGGAACTTTTTTATGAGTACCACCAGATTAGTCAAATCCATTATCTATAATTATCTATCTATCTGTTTGTCTACATACCTGCCTCTCTCCCTGTATCTATCTATTTATCTATCTATTTATCTATCTATCTATCTATCTGTCACTTGTCTCCTTGTAGGTCGACTCTCTAGACTATACTGACACAGATGACAGCTATGTGAAGGAACTCCAAGACAAGATCGAGAAATGCCTGAAGAACAAATTTTCTGATTGGCGAAGGAAACACCTGACGAGATGGAATCGTTATTTCACAATGATCATCCGGAAGATTCTGCCCAAGTAAGGAGGTTGCAATCATTCTTCTAGGGTGTGTCTGTGTGGTGATGTTAGTGATAAGATTTTGGTGGGGATATAGTATAGTGGTGGTGGTGACGG
>NC_069001.1:8008832-8017344 GCF_001194135.2 Octopus bimaculoides | reverse complement strand
GTGGTAGTGGTGGTGGTGGTAGTGGTGGTGGTGGTGGCAATGGCTGTGGTGGTGGCAGTGACAGTGGTGGTGATGGTGGTGGCGGTGGTTTGGGGGGATAGGCAGCAAAGCTATGATGACTTTTTGGGGGTTGGGGTTTCTTCTAGTGTTTGATTTGGTGGTGTTTGTGATGATAATTGTATTTATTGTTAAGCGAAGTGAGCTGGCAGAATCATTAGCACACCAGATGAAACAGACGAAAATGCATAGTAGCATTTTCGTCTGTCTATACGTTTTGAGTTCAAATTCTGCCAGAGTTGACTTTACCCTTCCATGCTTTTGAAGTTGATAAAATAGGTACCGGTTGAGCACTGGGGTTGATGAGAACACAGCCCACTACCCGGTCTGAGAATTGAAACCACGATCATATGATTACTAATACAAAGCCCTAACCACTTGGTCATATACCTCCACCATCTTATTTTAGGACAATGTTATTGACTGTGTCCCTTTTTTTCTTTTTAAGAAAGTAAAAGTATAACCCTAGGGAGATTTAGCTGCTAACTCTATCAGGTCTTGCTACCATATAGAGGTCTCCCTTGTCTTCAATATGTACCAGTTAAATATGGAGCAGAGATCTAATCAGTCTATATACCCCACCCTTGTTTAAAATATGTTCTAAATCTCTGTCATAATTTCTTTCATGTGAAGGTTGGAGGAAAATTGTACAAGTGCTACCATTAAGGAACATATCACAGACATTGAACATTCTTGGTCTTCTTATAAGGTAAGGTTGTTAGCTTAATGTTATTGTTATTATTATTATTATTATTATTAAACTGATCCTTGTATTTTTTCTTCTCTTTCTTCTGCAGATCTCTGGCTCCCCAATCAATATGTCCTTTACAGACATCCCATCCGTTGTCCAATCAATCTACGAAATGGGAATACACAGCTACGACACCAGCAATGTGGAGTTTGCCCTCGCTGTCTACGTCCACCCTTACCCCAATAACATTCTCTCTGTCTGGGTATATGTTACAGCCTTGGTGAAAATGCGATAAAACCAAACCGTAATTGGGTGGAACAGGTTAGTAAAGGTTAAGGGTCTTAGTAGTGGTATTGGGTTAAAGAGAGATGTTTGAGAGGTTGTTGGTGGTAAGGGATAGACAAGCATTGGGTAATTATGTTTCACAGGGTTTTCCTTTTCTGTAGTCTGGCTGTAGATGATATCTTGATAGGGTGGTAGCTCTTGACAGCTAAGTAGACTGAGACCAGTACTATACATACATATATATATATATATATACAGGATTGTCTGAACAACATTATTGACTCCCAGGTACAGAAATACATGGTACCTCTAGCATTTATTTATTGATGACAAGCCAAAGCATACATTGAAGATTAGCACTTGGACCCCAAGGGTAACTGCCAGAATGCTTATCCCATAAATGACAATCACTGTAATTTTGTAGGAATACTTCCTGCCTACCTATCTACCTACCTACCTTCTTATCTATCTGTCTGTCTGTGTGTTTTTCCTTCTATCTGTCTGCACACAGGCATGTGTATATAAGCATGAATATAGATGTATGTACACATACGCACACACACACAGTGAATTGGTAGTCATTATTCTTTCTGTGTAAAACAGAAACAAAAGGAAGAGAATTTCATTGAAAAATTTAAGTGAAAGATTTACAAATAATTGTCAATGAAGTGAAAATCAATTATTTTTTTCTTCTTTCTGAGGAACTGAAAGATATTTTGATGTAGTGGGAATTTCAGCCAAAATTTTTGAACTTTAACCCCTGCTCCTCTGTTCAATTTACATCTCATCAATACAACACAACATACCATTAAAATATCAAACAGACTCTGACTGTTTGATATTTTGGGCTCTGACTGCTGCTAATTGCTCCTGTATATCTGCCACATACAAAGACTTTATTAATTGTCAGTCCACCTGTGATCTTACTACACCTCTTGTGCCTATATACATACATCAGGGGTTCTCAACCTTTTTTTTTTACCTATGAACCCGTTTTATTCTGGTGGAACCCCATAGACATTGAAATTAGTTTTATAGATATTTCTTTCAAAATTCCTATTTTGTTTTTCACTCATTCACTTGTGTAGGGGGGTTGCAATAGAACTTTCTAAGGGAACGTGTTTCAGTGGTGGGAAACATGTTGAACTACGTAAAACATTAGAGAAAGAAACCTAGTTGTTTCATGCAAGAAATACATCTAAAGAACAAATCATTTTTCACGAACCCTTAAAATACTATTGTGAGTCCCCAGTTTACTATTTTGATTGTCTGGATCTCCCAAAATCTTATACAACCCCCAGGGGTCACTCAGACCCTGGTTGAGAACCACTGGTATACATATACACTTATATATATTGTAATTAAGAATCAAATACTGTTGTTTACATTTAAAAAAAAAAGATCTGTCCATGAAATATTTTTACATTTCTGTCAATAAAGAAAAGATTTTCTTGTTTTAAAACATCTGTTTGTTTTCTGTTTTAAATATATTAAATTTTTTTTAAAAATTCTTGTAATAAATATTTTAAATGCAAAATAATATTTAAAAAAAATTTAATGTTAATAGTAAAATATGGATAACAAATGTATGAAACAAATTTGTGAAGGATCATATAAGAAATTATTTTCAATAAAAGAGTGCATGTGTAAGAAATATCTTTCTTTATTCAACCTTTAGGTTAAATAACTAATTCCTCACATCAAACTTTAAGGAAAAATTTAAGAACGGATAACGCAGTCTCTAAACCAGAAACATAACAATATTTATTCATGGAGGAAAATAGGCATGGTTGCTGAGACGCCGGAATGTTGTTATGAGCTGTCCCCAGAGTTGGAATGTTGGAGAGACAGCTTGATACGACCACGCTCATGTAAGAGAGCTCTGTTGGACCTGTGTTACCTCTTCACCGGCCGGCGAGAAAAGAGAATGAAAAGAGCGAGAACGTTTAGATGTTGAATTCCACGCATGCGCATGGGACTCTTCCTGTGTTCCTTCCGGAACTATTCCCTGCGCATGCGTGGATGAAAACGCAGTAATGGCGACTGTATTTTGGCACCAAATGTCGTCACTACACATGTAAGTTTGTGGTGCAGAATTAGGGAAACACTCACATAGTATAACTGGTACTCCATTGGTTACGACAACGAGGGTTCCAGTTGATCTGATCAATGGAACAGCATATGAAATTAATGTGCAAGTGGCTGAGCATTCCACAGACATGCATACCCTTAGTGCAGTTCTTGCTCAAGAACACAACACAGCCCAGTCCGAGAATCGAACTCACTACATCATGATTGTGAGTCCAACGCTCTAACCACTGAGCCATGTATCTTCACATAAAGAATGCTTACAGCACCTAGGCTTCCCAAGCAGTCACGCATCTAAGTCCTAACTAGGCTCGACGTTGCTTGACTTCAGTGATTGGATGAGAACCAATGCTTTCAACATAGGCAAACCATTGTAAATGCTAAAACTTTCCTGATGAAGAATGTACTACATAACATAGATTAGTGATTAATGACTTCAGAGTTAGAGCTGGGTAGGCTCAGAGGTAGATAATCTGGAGAAAGTAGACATTGAAGCTAAAAGAATCCACAGCTAGTTCATGGGTTTAGCAAAATTCTAATTGACATCCTTAAAATCAAAGTAAATGTGGTTGAGATTTGTAGCATAAATGATGAGGTTTTTGTATGCTCTTGTTGAAGGTTGCAGATCAGATGTCAAGCTGGTGAAAGTTCCTGCTATACCAAAGGTGACATGGTGGTAGAACAATGATACAGTGGATAGCAGAATCATTGGTGCATCAGACAAAATGCTTAATAGCATCTCTTCCAGCTCTTAACATTCTGATTTCAAATTCCGCAAAGACCAACTTTGCTGTTGATCCTTTTGGGGTCGACAAAATAAGTTCCAGTTGATTCAATCAAAGGAACAACCTGCTTCTGAAATTAATGTGCAAGTGGCTGAGTACTCCACAGACATGTGAACCCTTAACGTAGTTCTCAGGGAGATTCAGCGTGACACAGAATGTGACAAGACTGGGCCCTTTGAAATACAGATACTATTCATTTTAGCCACCTGGTTGAACCAGAGTAATATAAAATAAAGTGTCTTGCTCAAGGGCACAACACATTCCTGGGAATTGAACTCAGTACTTTACAATCATGATCCAAATATCCTAACCACTAAGCCATGTGCCTTCACTGATAAAAAAAAGTTCCAGTAAAAAAAATAGAGTACCAGTCATGTAGTGGGGTTGATATAATCGACTTTCCTTCTCCCTCTCCTCAAAATTACTGGCCTTGCGCCAAAATTAGATAGACTTATTGTTGGTTGTTGTCATCGTTATTTTAATTATTTGGTTCTATTTTTTTTTTTTTTTCAATAAAAACCACCTCAGTGTTTCTATCATGTAAAACAACAGCAACATCAGCATCATTGTTGCCATAGCCATAACTGTCACTAGTTTCCATCACCACTATCACTACTACTACTGCTGCTGCTGCAGCTGCTGTTACTATATAACGCTCAGCCTTTTGGATCATACCCCGACTATCTATCCAGAGATTAATCTATCCAGACACACAGAAAAGGAGAAACTGGACATTATTATAGGACAAAATATGGATCCTGTCAGTTAGTAGAGATTTTCTCGCACTTTTCCTTTTTTCTTATTCAATGTTGTTGTTATTGTTGTTGTTGTCACCATCATTGGCATTGTTATTGTAGTTGTTGTTGTCATTGTAGTAATAGTAGTTGTAGTGTTTGTTGTTATTGTTGCTGTTGTTTGTTGTTGCTGCTGCTGCTTCACTAGATATCTTCCAGTCTTTACTTCCCATACACTTCTGAGTTCAAATCCCACATGGAGTCACTTTACTGCCATCCCTCTCTGGGACCGTCAAACGGTATCTGTCTGTGATGTATGCAGTCAATATTAGTTGATTATACTACCCGCTCCTTCCTCTCATCTTCTATGAATTACCAATAATAGAACTTATTCTTTCTGAGTTCAAATCTTACAAAGTTCACTTTGTCTTTCAATCAAAAAGGGTTTTAATAAAATAATTTTAGAAATTAAAAAAGAAAAACTTATATAGGCACAGAAGTGGCCTGTGTGGTAAGAAGCTTGCTTCACAACCACATGGTTCCAGGTTCAGTCCCACTGCATGGCACCTTGGGCAAGTGTTTTCTACCATAGCCTCAGGCTGACCAAAGCCTTGTGAGTGGATTTGGTGGATGGAAACTGAAAGAAAACCCATCAAATATATTCATATATCTATATGTGTGTATGATTTTATGTCTGTGTTTGTTCCCCACTTCTGCTTGACAACCGGTGTTGGTGTGTTTATGTCCTCCGTAAATTAGTAGACTGATAGATAAAGTACCAGGCTTTAAAAACAAACAAACAAACAAACATGTACTTGAGTTGATTCATTTGGCTAAAAATTCTTCAAAGTGGTGCCCCAGCATGGCCACAGTCTAATGGCTGAAACAAGTTAAAGATCTTGTTTGATTTTGCTATTTCCCAAAATATAAAATAACTCTTTTAGCCAGAAAGAAAGAACAGCCAGAAATAAGGTATTGTTTATGAATGCTGTTAATAATATTGTCTGTCTTTATCATTAATCATATTTGTAATTACTTAAGTAGTTTTTAGTGACCAGCTATTATTAATTAAGAGCTAATTCAATTAATTAAATGTTACTGCACTAAACAGAAAACTTCTATACCACACAGTCATGCTTGCACTTATATTCACGATTACTTATATTTTTTACATTATACAGACAAGAAAGCAGTATTTTGAACACAGAATAGCTGTTAAAACAGCAGAAAGACTGGATATTCTGCCCTTATAAGATGGAAAAAGTTGTCAGCAGTCAGCCATGGGACTCGAATCTGTATCCATGACTGTCTGCTAACAACTTTTTCCATCTTATACTCAATCTTTCTGCTGTTTTCACAGCTATATTGCATTCAAAATGCTACTTTCTTGTCTGTATGATACGATGCACATTCCATGCTTCTAAAAGCAAAGCAACAAAAAAAAGTTTGTTTACATATGTTGTTGTACTTGTATTTTTATATTTATTTACTTATTTATTTTGTTTTATTATATTTTTTGAGGATTTTGCTATCAAAGCATTTGGTCTCAGCTGTAACAAAGACAAAGTAAAAATGAAAAAAATAACAGAAAACAGGCAAGAATAAAAATATTTTTTCTTTTTCACAAATTTCCATTTTACTCTTTTACACTCTTTTACTTGTTTCAGTCATTTGACTGCAGCCATGCTGGAGCACCACCTTTAGTCAAGCAAATGACCCCAGGACTTATTCTTTGGAAGCCTAGTACTTATTCTATCGGTCTCTTTTGCCGAACCGCTATATATATATACAATGGGCTTCTTTCAGTTTCCGTCTACCAAATCCACTCACAAGGCTTTGGGAAGTTAAGCAGTTGTGGTCGATGAAAAAGGTAGCAGTAGTACCAATAATTGAGGAGCCCTGGGAACAGTGAGCAAACATCTCAAGAAGTACGTGGAACAAATAGGGGCTGCATTAAGGGTGAAGCACTTGCAGAAAACAGCACTGCTTGGAACTGCTTGAATACTTCAGAAGGTTCTCAAAAAATAAGAGGTGTTACCTTGGTTCACTGGTAGTGAACAGCTGACACTATAGTACATCTCCAGCGTTAGAAACTGGACAAAGGCTATGATAATAATAACAATAATTTATTCTTTTATTGGCCACAATGTAAAGCTGGACGAAATACTGCTAAGCATTTTGTCCAGCTTACCACCTTAATAATAATAATAATAATGATAATAATTAATTCTTTTATTAGCCAAGAGGGCTCACATATACTAACATTAAAGGACATGCAACAACGTAAAAGACAAAAGGGACGATACAATGGGTTTTCTGCATATAAACAATAAATAACAAGTAAATTAAATTAAGGAGTTCGCTTTAAGGTCTTTTAGTCAAATAATAATGATAATAATAACAATAATAATGATATATATGTATGTATGTATGCATATGATTAAAAAATAAATGCACTTATATTTATAGCTCATTGGCCAAGCATCATTAAATTCAAAAAGTAAAGAACTCTTTGCACATCCACAATGTCTGATAATAGTATATTCAAGAGACTGAATGTCCGTGCAATGGGCAGGATGGCAATTCGAAAGAAGAAAAATGGAAATTTGGATTTGAGTGAAATGAAACCTTTAAAACCACCGCATTTGGAAAATACCTTCCAGCTTGCTCCTTCACAACGTTTTATTCCTCATTGTGTCGAGGGAATCATTAAAGACATCATGCTAGCAGAGGATCTTGCCAATGCCATCTATAATGCAGAGGCAGCACCATCTCTTGTAAAAAAAATGTCTGATGAAATCAAAGAGAAACTCAAGTTGCTGTATTGGAAACGCTACAAATACGTGGTTCATGTTTTGATTGGTCAAAATCTTAGCCAGCATTTCATGATGGCTAGTCGTTGCCTTTGGAATGAAGAAGTCGATAATTTTGTTGTTGTCAAATATAACAACTCGAATCTGTTTGTCATTTGTTCTGTGTTTGCCACTTATTTGGAGTAGAATCCATTTTGAAACCAATAAAAGTGAAAGAAGAGATGCAAAGGAAATAAATATGACAATAACCTGATTCCATGTCCATGTTTTATTGTTCATTTAAAGGTAGAGTTCCTAGAACAGCTCTGAAATTTATATACAGCTTTTATTTTTCTTCTTTATTATTCTGTATTGTTTTCCTACGGCTATATAAGATATATAAAATGTCAGCAAGCAAATAAATAAATATTTTTAGCGACAAAAGTATAAAGACTAAAAGCATAAACATGAAATACTCTAATGCTTTTCTCTAATTTTTATTGCTTAAAAAGGAATCAAATCTTCTCTAGAATTTTCCACCTAATTATAAAGCAATAAATTTTGTCTTAGTGAGATTTACTTATCGTTTCTACACAAATTGACTGATATAAAATTATGTACATGCAGACATTTATAAATAGGACATATTATGTCTCACTTCAGCTTTTATGGGAATTTTCTATTTGCAAAAACATTAAAAAAAAAAAAAAAAAAGCTTTGATAAAGTATCTATTTAGAGTGGCTTAGCTAAAACCTATCTACATGTCTTTTGAAATTTCAGAGATGTACTTATCTGGAAAGTGATTTGACCTAAAACCATGCGTTGAAACTAAAACAATTCTAGCATGGAATATATATATTGGCCAGTGGGACTGAAACCGGATTCATATGGTTGCAAAGCAAGCTTCCTGCGGTGACTTCCGGGGTTGGCATGCAATGAATTTCTCCCCCGCCCCCGGCAATTCTTCAGTAAAAAATTTTTCGTATTCCTACAGTTTACATATGGGAGATTCTGAATATGCAATCACCCCTGTATGACCTAGAATAAGCAGGGAATAAAAAATGGCTCTGTAAAGATGA
>NC_069001.1:8004237-8008822 GCF_001194135.2 Octopus bimaculoides | reverse complement strand
TAATGATAATAATATTAGGGATAAAAATCCAAATTTACAGGTAAAAACTCAATTAAATTAAATTATGTGACAGTGGATTTTCATCGATGAGTTCATGAACCTGGGTTCTTTTCCCTAAAACTATATATTTATATATATATATATATATATATACACACACACACACACCCATGTATGTATGTACATATGTGCATACATACATACAAGTACATATAAAGACACATACACACACACTATATATATATATATATATATATATATATATAATAATATTAGGGACAAAATCCAAAATTACAGGTAAAAACTCAATTAAAATCAATTTATAGTGGATTTTCATCGATGAGTTCTTGAAACTTGGTTATTTTCCCTAAAACTATATATATATAAAGTGAAAACAAGCAATGTTAATTCTCTAAATGAAGTATTAACAATAACTGCATGATAAAGTGAAGTGTATTGCCACTTAAGTTCATCTCACATACATATATATATATATATTTACATAAACACCAACATATGCACATACATATGTACATAAATACACACACACACACAGAATATTTTATAATCTTATTGTTTCCAGACACTGGACTGAAGCCACGTCCTGAGGTTATTATAATCATTACGGTCATGGCTATTCTTTCAATCATCTTTACTGGCAATAAACAACAGACAGACAGACGGACGTGTGCTAAGGATGATGATAGTGAGGTACAGAAAGGACAGGTGTTGTTGTTGCTGTCGTTTTGATTCTTTCAGAAATCTCCACCTGCGTTGTCATAGTAACAAGTGAAGAAAAGACGGAAAGCCATTAAATAAACATTAATGACATCAGAATTGTTAATGGAAATACTTTTTGTTTTGATAGAACTGGGTTCAAATCATTATATCATTAATAAATGGATTGCTTTGGTTGGTCAAGCATGAAGGGTTTGGAACACTTAAGCAAACGAAATTACTGTCTTTATTGGAAATGATGTTATATAGATTCAATATTGATTTCTTGACTTGGTACAAAGCCACACATGATGGGACATAATAAAACTGACTCAACCCTTAGTGTATTATTACTGAAGGGTGTATACATCTTTGATCTTTTACTTGTTTCAGTCATTAGATTGTGGTCATGCTGGGGCACCGCCTTGGAAAATTATTTTTTAGCCAAATGAAGCGACCCCAAGTACTTATTTTTCTTGTTAAGCAGGGTTCTTGTTCTGTTGGTCTCTTTTGCTGAACCACTAACTTACAGGGATGTAAACACACCAACACCAGTTGTCCAGCAGTGGTGGTGAGGAGTACAAACACAGACACACACACACAAGCAGGGTGGGCCAAAAGTCATGCACCAAAATATTTGTGTATATTCTTTTACTTGTTTCAGTCTTTTGAATGGTGCCATGCTGGGCACCACCTTTTAGTTGAAGAAATCGACCCCAGGACTTATTCTTTGTAAGCTTTGTACTTATTCCATTGGTTTCTTCTGCTGAACTGCTAAGTTAAGGGTATGTAAACACACCAACAACAGTTGTCAAGCGATTGGGGACAAACACACACATAAATATATACATATATATATATGCAACAGGCTTCTTTCAGTTTCCGTCTACCAAATCCACTCACAAGGCTTTGGTTGGCCCGAGGCTAAAGTAGAAGACACTTGCCCAAGGTGCCATGCAGTGGGACTGAACCCGGAACCATGTGGTTGGGAAGTGATCTTACCACACAGCCACACCTGCATCATGAACATTACAAATGGCCATGACACGTGGAGATTGCTGCACTGAAAGCATAGAAAAACAGGTGTACAATGGAGAATAGGAATAATGTATCCATATTTGGTTTTCCTCCGACCATTATGCTCGGGATGTCTCCATATATGCAGTCTAGTGAAGGCTCTGGGTTTAGTGTTTAACCTTGCAGCTCTAAGGTCGTCAGTCTGATTCCCAGTGGCACATTTTGTGTCCTTGAGCAAGACACTATTTTACATTGCTGCAGTCCACTCAGCTGGCAAAAAGTGTTTGTTCCTGTAATTCAAAGGACCAACTTTGTCATGTTAAATCTCCTTGAGGTCTACATCAAGAGCACATGTCAACTTGTTTAACCCATGGAAAAGCAGATATAAAACTTATGATTCAAGAAATAACAATAAAGAGAGAAAAAAAAACAAAGAAATTTAAAACATTTATTGAAGATTATAAATAACATGTTTTTTTATTGAGCATTACATCAATTTTTAAGTTAAATAGTCTTCTGCAAACATCTACTCTTTGCTAACCTGTTTCATTTCCTTTCATTTAATATAATATACCAACAATTTCACTCAACCATGTCTTGGTGATGTATAAATAAAAAATAAAAAAGTTTTTAAATCAAAGAAACTCAACTCAGTGAATCCAGCAATTCAAAAAGCATGTTATGCATAAAAATTTCTATAAATACCAGAATTTTTTTTTTTTTTTTCCATTTTATTTGTTACAAAGTTATGAAGAGGATCATTGTGCTTAAAAAGATTTATATGCACATTTAGAAAACTGCTGTCTGATGACATCACACAACAAAATCAGAGGCATACACATACACTTATATTTACATACATACACACACGCACACATCTACATACATGCATGTGACACACAAGCTACAGACAGTTATGCTGATAAGGTATTGAAGCACCAGCCGAAATGTTAATAATGGCCTATATCTTGCAACCAACATCAACTAGTTCAAAGTGAAAACACTTAGCTCTCAACAACCCAGTTCTTTAACTCTTTAGCATTTAAATCGGCCAAATCCGGCCCAAATATTCCATCCATTCTAGGTTCAAACTAACCAGATCCAGCCTCTCACGCCTACTGTATTTTAACGTGTATAAGGACTCCCCCCCCACCAATTTTGGGGGCTTAAAATAGGAAAAAAGGTTTTGTAAGGGCTATTAATAATATCCATGTATGAGAAACCCCCATATTTTTTAAACCTAATTTTTGACAAAAAAGGGTTCCTTATACAAGTTAAAATACGGTACCTGACAATATCATTTCTAAAAATAAACAATCACATCATCGAAATCTCAAAGCTATGAGATAATGCCTGATGAATTCTAAACAATGTGAATAAATAAATATTACATCTGACAGAATAATATGAATACTAAAGAGTTAAACCATAAAGTAGTAGCAGTGCAGTGGAGCTTAATACAACAGATGGGAGTAATGAAAAATCACTAACTTGACAAAACGAGTTCCAATACTCCTGTAGGTAGAGCAGCAACTCTACAAAGCTGTTTTACTCCAAATACACTACATGAGGACAGCCTATATTAGTGCCTTAGTAACCCCATAAGCAATAAGACTCCCCTTATGGAAATTATACATGTACAGATATATACAGTCATTCAGACACTAGCAGTAATTTTACAAACTAAATGTCTAGGTTTATTCATAAATCAAACCAAATCAGTAAAATAAGTTGGTAGCTGGAATATACTGTGTTGTTTTGATACCCTGGTCCATCATTGGGAGTGAGACGTTTCAGCACTGCTGTTTTGGCGCCGCCTATTTGGCATCACTGAATTAATGCTGACTTATTTGACATCAGACTTTTTTGATGTCTCTCATTCTCTCCCTACCCTTTCTCTGTTTCTCTCTCTCTCTCTCTCTCTCTCTCTCAATTCATGTGTGCGAGCATATTTCTGTTTGAAGGGAGGGAAAGTGTTGATGTCAATCATGTTCAATCAATAAATTGTAATGAACCCCTTTCCCTTTGTTTATGTGTGTGAGCACATTTCTCATTATGTATTTGAGGGGAGAGAAAGAGTTTATGTCAACTGTTCAATTAATAAATTGTAATATATCTCTTTCTCACTCCTATCTGTATGTGTATCTTTCTATGCATGTGTGTGTGTCTCTAATGTCTAAAAGTACTGTGATCAAAGCAAGCTGAATGTCAAGTCCACATTGCCAAATCATCTCATTCTGTTTGTTATCCATACAACGACAAAGAAAGAGAGAATCCATTTGAAAACCTTTGAGTTTATTTTATCAAATGTCTATAACACAATTCCATCTGTTCCATAAATATCCATCAACTTATAAAGTTCTCACTTATTGCGTGTGTGCATGTGCGTGTATGTTAAGTCAATTCTTCTCTATATGATTTCTAGGTGTTACGTAGCTGGTGTAAGTGCATTAATTAAAATGTTCATCTGAGCCAGTTATTGAGAAAACAGAGCAGATTATTGTCTGACAGCCATGCTGCAAATGTAACTGGTTATCTCGTCTATAATAGTATAATACAATGGATATGAAAGCAGCATTATCAGGTTATTAATGATGAAATGGTTTTAACTGTTACCTACCTACCTACCTACCTACTTACCTCCACTCTTAATATTTATTGTTGTAGAATAGATCTATGGCATTATTGGTCAAGGTGTCATTATTCTTTTCAGAATTAATTTTTTTAGTTTGTTTGTTTTAACCATCAAAATTAAGGCAATGCTGGAGCACTGCCCTAGAATAACAGTTTATACACACACACATACATACATACATATACATATATATATATATATATATATATATATATA
>NC_069001.1:8002313-8003325 GCF_001194135.2 Octopus bimaculoides | reverse complement strand
GAAAAAAAAGAAAAGAAAATTAAAAACAAATTTAAAACAAGCATTAAAATAAGAGGTGTGAGTTCGATTCCCTTGCACACCAATGCCATTTTAAAAATCATTATTGGGGTTTATATGCCCTGATATTACACTATTTTCTATGGCCAGTATACAGTGAAGGCTTATAATTCTATTTACAAAATTAAGGGATGGTAAGAAAGGATCTTCGGATGCTGAGCTTCACTGAGGAAATGACAAGGGACTGGGAGTTGTGGCAATTTGCTGTACTTGAGAAGATGCATCAAGCTAAGTAAAATTGTGGTCATCCATACATAAAGGCTTGTCCTTTACAGGTGCCAGTGACACATAAAATTACACTCATGCCAGTGCTGCGTATACGCATCTGTGCCAGTGGTATGTTAAAAGCACACTCTGTAAAGTGGTTGGTGTTAGGGAAGGGCACCCAGCTGTAGAAATCATGCCACAACAGACAATTTGGAGTTTAGACAGCTTCCTGGCTGGCCAGCTCCTGTCAAACTGTCCAACCCATGCCAGCATGGAAAACATGATGATGATGATTCACCTGTCATTACCATGCTTCCATGGGTCAGACAGATGCCCTTTCTGTTGCCAACCCTCAACTGTTTCCAAGCAAGGTAATATTTTCCCCATGATTAGGCATGTTTTTCATGAAAGACTGGAAACACAACCTTGTTTTTATGATAATGATACTCATTGACAACCATCACATGTCTAGACAAGGACACACACACACAGAATGGGCGTCTTTCCAGTTTCTGTCAACGAAATTCACTCACAAAACTTTGGTTGACCAAGGGCTATTGTGGATGACACTAACCCAAAGTACTGTGCAGTGGGACTGAGCCCAAAACCAGATGGTTGAAAAGCAAGTTTCTTAACCACACAGATGCACCTGCACCAATATACGTATTATATAATTATCATGCAATCATCATTGTTTAACATCTGTTTTCCATGTCGATATGGGCTGGACAGCTGTGCCAAGCTTCAC
>NC_069001.1:7995282-8001153 GCF_001194135.2 Octopus bimaculoides | reverse complement strand
GGCACATAAAAGACACCATTTCGAGCGTGGCCGTTTTCGTGCTGGTGACACGTAAAAGCACCCACTACACTCTCTGAGTGGTTGGCGTTAGGAAGGGCATCCAGCTGTAGAAACTGCCAAATTAGATTGGAGCCTGGTGTTGCCATCCGGTTTCACCAGTCCTCAGTCGAATCGTCCAATCCATGCTAGCATGGAAAGCGGACGTTAAACGATGATGATTCCCATCTCAGGTTCACACACTTACTACAGCAGTCCTTCAGGTTTTCTAAACCCTGTAAAAGAACTCAGAAGGTTGGGCCTCCAACCAGGCCTTATATTTTAATATTTTGCTTAGGCAGCGCAATGCTAATAACTTGCTAGAATTCAATATGCATATGACTCAGTACGAAGCGTCATGTGAATATACTGAGGGTGACACTCAAGCACTTGACTATGACTGCATTGCACCTTGTAGCAGAAACAGCTGTAAGCTAATGAAGTTCATCACAATTGTTTATTCCTTTCTCATCCTAATTTCTCACATATATATATATATACATACATACATACATATAGAGAGACATACACTAGAATCAACTACGTCTCCTTGCTGTACATAAAATTAGCCCTGTACCTAAACAAAAAAATCTTCAGTATTCTCATGCACAACAGTCTTCAGGAAGTCAGGTTCACCAAAATATAGTTCAATTCGAAGTTAAGTCACCTTACCGCTGAGCATTTCTGCAAGACTTCTGCATTGAGTGGAGAAGTCTGCAGACCCAAGAGAATATAACGATTCAGTAACCCTTCCAAAGCCAGGCTGTGCAACATTTTCGTAGCCAGGATTCGATACCAGCTCAGGATATTCCCTAACAGCTGAAAAGAGAGAAGAAAACTCTGGTGAGAAATGAACGCATGAGAACATATGATGAAACTAAATGGTCTCCATTATTTAATATTTGCAAAGTTTTTGACATTTAGACTGACCCCGGAGATCCACACAATCCACATTTTATTACAATTTGCACAAAGAACAAAACCCCTTCTGATTGTTATGCCATATTCTAGAACACACATTTCCATGATTTTTTAGAAGTCAGGTCAACATGCTCAAACACTAATCGGTGAGCCTAAAGAATCAAAATAAAGAAATGCCTAAAGCTTCTTAACAAAATAAAAACAAAACTTTATAGGAGATCACTTACTTTAATGCAACTCCAAGACTGTCGGTGGAAGAATACAGCTGGACCACTGGACCGATTTTCCAAGATCCTAAAGGAAAAGAAAATATATGCCAATACTACACTCAAAAGGAGAAAGAGAGAGAGAGGGAGAGAGAGAGAGAGGGAGAGGGAGAGAGAGAGAGGGAGAAGGGGAGAGAGGGGGGGAGAGAGGGAGAGAGAGAGAGAGAGAGAGAGAGAGAGAGAGAGAGAGAGAGAGAGAGAACGAACTCACGATTTAAGGTAGAGTGGCATGAAAACATCATCATCCAACGTCTTTTTCATCCTCTCAACCAGTGCCTGCAATAATGCCTGTCAGAAAAAAAAACAAAACAAAAATACAAAATACTTAAGAATCTTGAAAAAGAGTCCCTGCCTGTCCATTCTTCTCCCAACAGCAGGGTAAAATGGCAGTTGTGGAAAGGGCCTTAATCTACTGTTGTCTGGTTCACAACAACCCAGCACTTTTTTCTTAGCCTTGGCACGATTTCTGTAACTTTCTGTAACTTGACACATTTTCCCCATCACCTCCTTTCTTTTCCAACTGGGGTAACCATGAATATCTTTTACAACAAGACACCTGTTCCTCTCTTGCTATCATAATCTAGCATTCCGCCACCTAGCATTCAGTCAATTCCCTCAATACACCTTCCACAATCGAGGGCTCTTGTCTTGCAGATTACTTGGTAACCTCACTGGTACTGGTGCCACACAAAAAGCATGCAGTACACACTGTAAAGTGGTTGGTGTTAGGAAGGTGCTCCCAGCTGTAGAAACCATGCCACCATGGGAAATAGATGTTAAATAATGCAGATGAATCTTAAAGGACCAAGGTCGGTTAGTCTACATCACTCCATAAGGAGCACAGGGCCAGTTTATCACAGGATTACACATTTTTACCAGTGGAGTGGACTAGAACAAATTGAAATGAAGTGTCTTGCTCAAGAGCACAACACATCGCATGGTCAGGAATTGAAACCACAATCTTATGGTCATGAGTCTAACATCCTAACCACTAAGCCATACAGCTCCACATAAGACCAAGGTGATGAGTAATAAATCTAACACAATATCATGGTCAGTTAAAGAATCACAAATGGTCGGTTGTATATGTTAGTGTACAGACGTACCTGTGTGTTTTTGCTTTCTCCGTGAACAGTGGGGTAATCTTGACACAACCGCTGTACCAGGTTGACAAATCGCGACGTCTGTGACGTTGACAGAGGATCCCAAACATCAACAGCTATGACTAGAAATGAGAAAATAACTTGCACTGTAAAGGCTTGTAATAATACTTCAAGTCAATATTATACAGACATGCACATACACACACAGACAGACAGATATACATACACACACATATATATATACATACATACACACACACATATATACAAACACATACACCACACACACTCATATATATATAAACACACACATACATACACACACACCCACACACCATATATATAAACATATACACATACATAAATTTTGCTAAATTACAAATATTTTACAGTTTAGAAAATAACATGTTTCGTGCAGGTGACACATGAGGTTTCTCGAGCGAGATGAGCGTGGCCGTTGCCAGTACCGCCTGACTGGCCTTCGTGCGGGTGACACGTAAAAGCACCCACTATACTCTCTGAGTGGTTGGCGTTAGGAAGGGCATCCAGCTGTAGAAACTCTGCCAAATCAGATTGGAGCCTGGTGTAGCCATCTGGTTTCACCAGTCCTCAGTCAAATCGTCCAACCCATGCTAGCATGGAAAGCGGACGTTAAACGCCGACGACAAGCTGTATGGAAGAATATTTTGGAAGTTGAACAGAAAAAAAAAAACAAATTATCAGAGGATCACAACTTTCAGTCTTGCTAAAATCCTCATCACTTTCCTTACAGATGAATATTGCAATAACTCTTATCTAAATACCTTATGTTATTGATAGCACAAAATAATGAGAGCTTAGCGATTAATGAATGACAAACATTTTCAACAACATCCACCTTAATCTGTCTCTAATCATCTGTCATACCAGGGCCAGATTATATCAAGGTTGCATAATCAACAACTAAATAACATTCATCTCAGTTAAACTGGTGAAGGATGCAAAACAGCAGACATTTATCATGTGCATTCTGTATAACAATGGGGATATTGGAATTAATAGACATTTATCATTGTATAGCTGATATCCACTTCATATATAACAGCAGTTACATTGGAGTTAGTGCTATTGCTATGTAAGCATTACATGGGCACCTGCTACTGTATATCTGATCATCATCATCATCATCATCGTTTAACGTCCGCTTTCCATGCTAGCATGGGTTGGACGATTTGACTGAGGACTGGTGAAACCGGATGGCAACACCAGGCTCCAGTCTGATTTGGCAGAGTTTCTACAGCTGGATGCCCTTCCTAACGCCAACCACTCAGAGAGTGTAGTGGGTGCTTTTACGTGTCACCCGCACGAAAACGGCCACGCTCGAAATGGTGTCTTTTATGTGCCACCCGCACAAGCCAGTCCAGGGGCACTGGCAACGATCTCGCTCGAAAATCCTACAGGAGCCAGTCAGGCGGTACTGGCAACAAGGCAAATGGCTTAGTGGTTAAGGCATTCGGCTCACGATTGTAAGGTCGTGAGTTCAATTCCTGGTGACGTGTTGTGTCCTTGAGCAAGACACTTTATTTCACGTTGCTCCAGTCTACTCAGCTGACAAAAATGAGTAGTACCTGTATTTCAAAGGGCCAGCCTTGTCACACTCTGCGTCACGCTGAATCTCCCTGAGAACTACGTTAAGGGTACATGTGTCTGTGGAGAGCTCAGCCACTTGCACGCTAATTTCACGAGCAAGCTGTTAGATGATCGTATCAGCTGGGACCCTCGTTGTCATAACCGACGGAGAGCTCCTCTATATAAAAATAGTCATGTTAGAGTTAGTTTTAATGTTATGTAAATATAGTTGTGTTTCACTATTTTAATCCTTTAAGCATTCAGATTACTCTGTCAAATGTAATGCTTATTTATTCACGTTGTTTTGAATTAATCATGTATTAAGATTTAATACTGAAACAGGGTGTGACTGATACACAAGTAAATATGGTATACTAAATTATTCATTGAGTGACTAATCGAAAACTTCATTGATGTGTTTCAAACTATGAACGCAGACACAAAGAGCATATGTAATTGAATTAAATGGTAATGAGTACTTGGAGAGCGCAAATCTCTGCCAAGGCTCTCAACGATTAGCCAGGGATGATTTTTAAAATGAGAATATCTGGAATAAACTTGACTGCTCTCACAAATGGGAATACTAAAAATGAACCCGACAGCTCTCAAAAATTAAGTAAAAACAAAAATAGGAAAAATAATCCAGAATCCTTGTCCGGTATTGGATTGATCCCAAAATCTAATCAGTTTGTGCCAGTCATGAGGTCAGACATCCCTGAAAGTTACATATGAATCCATCCAGCAGTTCTTGAGATATCTTGCCCACGGGCAAACAAACAAACACAACTGAAAACAATACCTCTGCTTTGTTAAGGCGGAGGTAATTAGAATGCAAGTCCCATTTACTTGATGACTTAGTATATGCTGTTGCATGGCACCTGGGGCAAATATCTTCCAGCAAAGTCTCGTCAGACATATAGAAGCCTGTCAGAGAGGGAGAGATACTGTCCCAGGATGGTAAACTTAACCTGTTGCACCATTTAACACCATCACCTTTAACAGAGTTCACTCTGTTGCAAACATTTCAACAGGGTCTCTGATCTGAGGATGTTTCTCACTAGCCTCAGAGAACCTGAAAAGGGTTATGCCATGTGCAGAGCCCTTATTCTTCAGTTTAAGCCATAATTAAAGAAATAATCAAACAGAAAATATACATCCTATTATATCCATGCATTTCGACTGAACGGTCATCTTTGGATGGAGGCGATGGCAGCAGAGGTTATCTGCTGATCAATTTTACACCTGTCTTCTCTCTCCTCTTACCTGTTAGCTTAGGTAGAATTACCTTCTCCACAATACTTGGTATGAACTTGATGCTATCTTCATCTTGTGAAATGTTTTCATCTTGATAGCTATACATTGCACAACACTCATACCACCGACAATCTTCGAAATCTTTAGCATTTTCCTGTAACAAGAAGATGAAAAAACAAATAAGGATAAAACAACTGACCATGGAAAGATTAAAGGCATAATTGATCAATACAAGATTTGAACTCAAAAATTTTAAGACGTTGTTATAGACAGAACAACACATGACATATTTTTTACTGATGTTCTAAAGGTTTTGCTAATCCACCACCCAATATAATCCTTTCTACTATAGGCACAAGGCCTGAAATTTGGGTGAGGGGGATTGATGATAATTTGAAACTAACAAGAGCTGTAAGATGAAAGCCTTCCCTCAGGGAAGACCCCTGATTTGAGAACAGCAGAGAGAAGTTGTTAATGACCTCTGCTCCATAGAGAATAAAGGGCTTAAGTGAGCACCCACTATCCTTAATACACCCAGATGTATCCCACATATCTTTACGGACTGACTCATTCACATACATATAAAATGCATACACAAACCTAATTTTCTTAATCACACAATTAAACACTTGACTCAAATTTTCTTTCATCATATATAAAAAAAAAAAAAGAAGTTTTTTTTT
>NC_069001.1:7987957-7995272 GCF_001194135.2 Octopus bimaculoides | reverse complement strand
AAAAAAAAAAAAGAAGTTTATTTTTTTCCTAACCTCGAGTGGATTCCAATCTATCAACTCAAGTCTCACAAAAGGATTAAATAATTTTGGTAAGCAAAGTCCAATATAAGCTTCCTGGTACGACTCTGCATTTTTAGTTTTCCATTCTTCAAAGAGTCGCTTGATGTTGTTTACATCACAGAAGTCTTCCTCAACATCATCAAATAACTTCTCAGTCAGCTGCAAGATTTCCACTGGAAAAACATCAGAAATTTTATTATTATTATTATTATTATTATTATCATCATTATTATTAATAGTAGTAGTAATTGTCAACATCATCGTCATCTATTCATATATATTAAACTGAGAAAAACAAGTAAATGAAAGATTTCTTTCATCATAATAATGGATTCATATTTAAGCACAAGGTGAAGGAAGGTTATTATTAATTACAGGAACCCCAGTAGAATGCTGGTATTTATTAATCCAGAGGATGAAAGGAAAATTTTACTGATGATGTAAAATTATGAGACTGAATACTGGAAGATACCAAGTTCAACTTGTCCTTATTTTAAATATATGTTATATTTAAATAAAGCACAGACATGGTTGTGTGGTAAGATGTCTGCTTCCCAACCACATGGTTTTAGGTTCAGTCCCATTACATGTCACCTTCAGTAAGTGTCTTCAACTATAGCCCTGGTACAAAGGTAATTAGATTCAGAAGTGGGCCATATGGGGACGAAAAAATGTGGGGAGTTTGGCACCGCTGATCAAGAGAATGTTTGATCTATATATTAGCTAAATTTTATTAAACCTGAAATAATGTATGTTACCAATTCTGTGTTTTTCTATAATATATTTAACACATTTGACCATCCAGTTTTAGCTTTCATTTTGTCACTGGGCCATAATAAGATAACTTAATAAATTTTAATTTGAGTGCCATAATATTTTTTTCATGATATCATATGTGAGGCAAAGGTCACAGAGATATATGTTCTAACTGTGGTAGAAAGTCAGACTAGATGGAAATGAAAACAGCTGCCTGAAGATATATGGCTAGAAAAGCAAGAAAAACAAAACATACTTTTTTCTGAATTAAATTTGGTTATATCAGATTGATTTTCTTCATCATCGGATGACAAACCTTCGTGATGTCCAGAAAGGTCTCTGCTTTCACGAGCCCTTCGCCTACGAGACCTATAAAACACAAAAGATAAATATATTTAGCATAGTTTCCCCAAGACCACAGTTAGGAGATGCAATTATAATGACTTCTAACGTAGGCAGATGGCTACAAATGCCATCTGGAAATGGAAGAGAATGGATAGAGCTGAATCATCTGACACCTGGAAAAAATAATCCAGAATCTTTGTCCAGTACCAGATCAATCCCCAAATCTAATCAGTTCATGCCAGTCATGAGGCCAAACATCCCTGAAAGTTACATCTGAATCCATCCAGTGATTCTTGAGATATATTGTCCATGGACAAACAAACACGACTGAAAACAATACCTCTGCCTTCGCTAAGGCGGAGGTAACAAGTAGAATATTTGGGTTGGATATGGCCTGTTTAAACACTAAAGGATTAAAGGTACAGATGGGTTAGGATGTGGTGTTAAACAGGGTGATGAATTCAGTCCAACCTCCAAGATTGTAAGATGAATCTACAACACAACAGTATTCCATGCCTTGTACAGAATAAGTTCTTCAATGAATGTCTTTCCTGTATTTAACTCTTCCTTACTCTCATATGATTACTAAATAAGTTCTATTTGCAAGCTCGGACCCTCCTTCATTCCATATCACTTTCAATCACAACAAATACTAAGGGATGATTGTCAACCATAAACAGCTCCAGTAAAACCATTCTAAGAACCTCTTCTCAAAGAACACTGGAGATTAAATGGCAATAGATTTACCTGCGTGCCTCCCTCTCTGCAACACGTCTCTGCATAGCCTCAGCAGCATCAATAACTACTTTCACTTTACCTGCAAGGATACAAGCAAAACAACTGAATTAACAAACAAATCAAGCATGAAAAGAAATCTCGACACTAATTCAATGGTTACAGTTTGAGATGAGAAAAGTTTTAACAAAACAAAGCTTGTTGAGAAATGTGATGGTTAAACACACAACTAAGGGACTATGGCAAATAAATATTCTAATCCTTGCATGGCCAATGGTTGGCCAAATCAAAGAAATGTTTCAATGTTTTTGTTAAGTTCTCTTAAGTTTTTAGAGTGGTGGTTCTCAACTATTTTAATATCTGGGCCGGACCCAAAACCTGGACTCTTTTAGGAGATCCACACTTAAAAAAAAAAGTAAAACACAAATCAATTAAAGATAAAAATTATTATATTTATAGAGGGAAGACTGCCAGGGATTGCCAGAAGGATGCTTGAGGGCCACAGTTGAGCACCAGAGTCTAAATGAGTTATTTTTATATTTTGTAGGTTTCAGTTTATGACAATAATGTATGGTTCTGTCTTTGAGCTCTAGGACTCATCAGTCTGGTTATTTGGTTTCCATAGTATATAAACGACTGAAGTGACATTTCCCCTGAATGAAATACCGGTACATCACATTATGACAATAATAATCTCACTTAATCACTTGCTTCACAGTCTGCACTCCATGTTAAGCCCAGTCAAGAACAGATGTAGTTTCTATGAGCCAAAATGGTTTTCTCTAGACTCACTAAACTAAGCTGCACTTTGTAAATATAAAATCTTTCATGTAAATTTATATTCTAAACACTTACCATATTTGAAGGCACATAAGATCCATTTTTTATCCCTAAATAAGCATTTTTCCTGGTATGCTAATGATTCTACCAGCTCACTGTTTAGTTTACTTTAAATACAGGGTTCAAATTTTGGCGCGAGGCCAGTAATTTCAGGGGAGGAGTTAAGTCGATTACATTGACCCCTGTGCTCAACTGGTGCTTATTTTATCAAGGATGAAAGGCAAAGTCAACCTTGGCAGAATTTGAACTCAGAATATAAAGATGGACAAAATACTGCTAACGATTCTGCCTTCATTACTTTAAATATTTATAAGCTTTAATGCACTAAACACTTTTTTCTTCGAATATGTGCTGCTGGAACTGGTATGGGTCTAATGTAACTGCACATCTTTTATGCCGTCAAATGAAGTAATTAAAAATTATCGGAAAGCTGAAAGAGATGTGGACAGTCCAGCCTTCCCTATAGGCATTAAAGGTTAGCCAGCAGTTTGGTCCCTAACACGGATTTTTAGCAACTGTAAAACTAAACTAACTCATCATATTCCATATACACAAAATGTTGAATGAGTTAATTCTAAATTAGGCAGCACAGGGCCATTGTTTGGAAGCAGTAGGCAGGAGACATAAACATCTAAGCAGACTAAAGTGAGAAATTATAAACTGTGAAAGAGAAAACACACAAATAAAAATGTTCAGAAATCAGACTATGTTAAACTGTGTGGATTTGTTACTAAGAACACACTGTCCTCAGTATGTTCCTAGTAAAGTAATTCAAATATGCTTTTAGTTTTGTAATATCGCAGGATCTTCTTCAAAGCCAGTCAACATTGTAAATTCCAACAACATTTAAAAAGCAACAGTAAAAAAGAAAAGTATTTAACCCTTTAGCATTCAGATTACTCTGTCAAATGTAATGCTTATTAATTCACATTGTTTTGAATTCATTGTGCATTATCTTGAAACTGAGATTGCAACGACGTGATTGTTTATTTTTAGAATGAAATTGTAGGGTAGGTACGAGAGGCTGGATCTGGACAGTTTTAACATAAAACATATAGAATATTTGAGCCAGATATGGCTGGTTTAAATAACACTAATACATTAAACATTTCTATAAATTGTTCATTCATTTTGCGTCCATTTTTCCATGCTGACATGGGTTAGACAAATATATCACTGAGGCAATGTTTAACAGCCATATGCCTATTCATGGTGCTAACCCTTAACTGTTTCTCTAGTAAGAGATCTCTTATTTCACAAAACTTTGAAAGCACAAAACGAGCAGGCAATTTTGTTGACAGAGAGCGCAAATGTAAGCAGACATACACATACAGGGACACAACTACACACAGATATTTTACACAGGCACACATATATATATACACAAAGGGTTTCTTTCAGTTCCCATCCATCAAATTGCTTCACAAGACTTATGAAATCCCACACAAACAAATATAGCTCTTAAACCTCTGTGATATATCCTGTTGTTTTTATGAGACTTAATATAATCAGGTTTTATCTAAAAACATTTTAAGTCTTCTTCGATCATCTACCTTCAAAAATAAATCCACAGCATCTCATCATGCATCCACGTTACACATTTACACCAACATCTCTCTCTCTCTCTCTCAAGCAGAAGGTTTCTCTCTTTACATGTCCTTTCTCTTAAGTAGTGCACAATTCAGTTGGTTCCTCTCCAGATTACGACAGATTTCTAGTATTCATGGTTCATGTTTCACTTCCATAGAGTATCACATGTATTATACATTTCTCATTTAGCTTCTTTCATAGGGGCATCATTAGAATGGTTATTGTACCAACAACACTCTGCCCAGGCATAGGGATCCCAAAGTCCACCAAACAGGTGATCATGTAGGAATGGACTGAGCCCTGAGAAGCTTGCCAAATACCAGGAGTTGGTAGGGTGGTGAAGGGCTGATGGGTGCGTTGTGAGGCAATTGAAGTGGGACACCAGGGTTTTGTGGGGCATTCATTCTGCAAAGCTCTGACTGGGTTACTGGCGCAGCAAAGAGAAGGGTCAAAAATACCATAACTGAAGCTGCAAGCTGCAGAGGAAGCCACTAGGTAGTTTTGGGATAAAGAGGGCAGGCTGGTGGCTTACTGCTAATGGGATGCGAGCTGGGACTCGATTGACCTTGGCTGGTTCAACTGGGAGATGGGGCCTGATGTTATAAGACCTGAAATCCCCCGAGACCCCAGAAACATCACTGATGGTGCATTTCAGTGCATCTGTGAGATGCATCTTAGAACCCCATTTAACTTCAATACACAACAATTATTTTCATAAAGGCATCAGAATTTTATTTTTAAAAAAAGTGAAAAACCACTGTATGTTAAAAACAAATCAGTCAACAGAATAGCTGTCAATTAGGTTTACTGAGATTTTCAGTTTGTTTAGATATTAAACTGTGTTGTTATTCATAGTGATCTAAATTAGTGGTTCTCAACCAGGATCCCCTATAAGATCTTCGTGAGATCCATGCAATAAAATAGTAAATTGCAGATCCACAATAACATTTTAAGGGTCCCTGAAAAAATTTATGCTTTAGATGTATGTACTGGTATGTATTGTGAGAAACTTGCAAGGTTTCTTTCTCTGACATTTTACGTAGTTCAGCTTACATCAGTTAATGTATGAAAAAACATATAATATAAATATTATATGTGTATTTAATGGAGTATGAAAGACAGACTAAGTGAATAAGTTTTCACAAAATCTAATGAGAACTTAAGTTTGGAAACTGCAAAATAGCAAAAACAATACTTATAAAGAAAAAAAAACATTTAAAATAAAACTAGACAAAGATAAGCAATATTAATTTTAAATGAAATTAAAAAAAACACAAACCTGTGTTTACAAGATCTATATGCTTTGCAATATAATTTAGTAAAAAAAAAAATCTAAGGCTTAATGTCATTTTTATTCAAAAGGTTATAAAAATTTCTATGTAGCAGTTAACTCTTAACGATTTGTGATTTAACCCTGTTTGGGGTCACATTTCTGTTGAAATACATTTTCTTTATTTTAATTAATTTCTGAAGCATTTAGTAAAATTATTATGAAGCTGGGGTTTGGAGTATAAACTAACATGGAATTTTGATGGAAGGTTATAATTTATAACTCTCTGTAGACAAGAAATTTCTACAACAGAGTCAAGAGTGGACTCAGGCAGGTTGGGAACAAAAGGATTAATAGGTAGAGGAGCCAATTAAATGCTAGAAAGCCAAACACACATAAAACTGTAATGATAGAATTATCTTTAGAAAACGTCCAAAACCAATCACAATCATTTTCTTTAGACTTGTTTTGTGTTACGCAATATTATTTTTTTTAATCCTGCAAGACAACTGTTCAAAACTAATAACAGTTACCATTTATGTACATTAGTTTCTAATGATGCTGAAATATAACATGATACAAAATATGAGATAACGGCATTATTTGAAGAATTTCGTCATTCTACAATCTGGGGTGTTACATGGCCCTTTACCCAAAGCTGGCAAGCCGGAGAACTGCACCAGTTTCTAGTCGTGTGTTTTGGCTTGGTTTCCAAAGCTGGATATCTTTCTTAATGCCAACCACTTTACAGAGTGCACAGTTTTGCGAATAGGTGTCTCCAGAACATCCATTGGGTGAAATGGCATGACAGACTCACAAAAAAAAAAAAAAAAAAAAAAAAATGGGGTTGGCAGGGATGCACCCTATAAAAATTTGTTTGCAACATTACAAGGCAAGATTTCCAATGGACACCTTAAAGGAAATGAAAGCATCCACAGACTAAAAAGTATGGAGAAGGTCTACTGAAACTGAAGTACTGGCAAGCGGCTACATCCAGGGGTGCCAAGCCATTGCCAAAAACTGAGACAGATGGAGATCTCTTGATGGCAGCCTATGCTCTACATGGAATTAAAGGATTAAGAAAAATTACCATTTTAAATTACACACACACACACATATACAAAAGCTAGAGTTTCTGTGGAGATCATCAACAGGCAGCAAATATGAAATACAGACAGGAAGCTGAGAAACCATCCTACCCCAAACAATGCAGCTGAGATTGTAGGACTAGGGTAGATGAAAAATGAATGCAGGACTAAGGAGCTTAATACGAGAATTTAAGTCATCCAAATTCGTGACAAATTTAAATCTTAGAACTGTATGCAAGAAGTTCATCATCATCATCATCATTATTATTATCATAATAATAATAATAACAATCCTTTCTACTATAGGCACAAGGCCTGAAATTTTGGGAGAGGGGATAAGTCAATTACATTGACCCCAGTGTTTCACTGGTACTTAATTTACTGACCCTGAATGGATGAAAGGCAAAGTCGATCTCAGCAGAATTTGAACTCAGAATGTACTGACGGGCAAAATACCACTAAGCATTTTGTCCAGCGTGCTAACGATTCTGCCAGCTCACCGCCTTAGATAATAAATTTAATAGTAATAATAATCATCATAAAAATTTCAAATGCTTGAAGCAATGATTAATATTGTCGCAGGTTGAAATGAAAAGGAAACGAAGAACAAACTGCAGCGGAAGAGAAAGTT
>NC_069001.1:7986729-7987833 GCF_001194135.2 Octopus bimaculoides | reverse complement strand
TTATTCTTCCCAACAATTTTTGCAACAAAGCAGAACACCAATAACATTTATCTTTTTACATGAACATAACAAAGAGAAGGAGGAGGGGGGAGGAGGAGCTGGTCTCCAAGAAATATGGGAGTGGGTGGGGGGTGGGGTAAGAGACATTTAACTGAGTGTGAAAGACGTTAGAGCAGTGAAGGCATGCTGTCACACCTACACTGTCTGCAAGGAGGAGACACAGGAATACCGACTTGCAGTGTAGTCCTGACACTGATCTCTGACATCCTGCTGTCGACGTAAAGTCAATTTCTCGGCACGCTGTTTTAGTAAATAGGCCATACGGGCTTCCAACTCATGAATTAAGGGCACCTGAAAGGAAAAAAGGGGTTCAAATGAAAGCATGAAACTCTGAAGAGCCTTACTGAAAAGAATGATAAGAACAAAATGCCATTGTATCAGATTAGGTATCTTCTTTCTTTTGTCTTCTGACTGTGGCCATGCTGGAGCACGGCCTCGAAAAGTTTTTACTTGAATGAATTGACCCCAGTACTTATGGTTTTGATAAAATCTGGTACTTATTGTATCAGTGTCTTTTGCTGAATTGCTAAGTAATGAGGGACTTAAACACAATAACACCAGTTGTCAAGCAGCAGTGGGGGACAAACAGACATAAAGACACACACACACACACACAACAGGCTTCTTTCAGTTTCCATCAACTAAATCCACTCACAAAGCTTTGGACAGTCTGAAGCCATAGTAGAAGACACTTACCCAAGATGCCACACAGTGGGACTGAACCCAAAACTACGTGGTTGGAAAGCAAACTGCTTACCACGCAACCACATCCTGCACTTATATATATATCTTTTACCTTTTGCTTGTTTCAATCATTGTACTGTGGCCAAGTTGGAGCAAACATCTTGACGGATTTAGTTAAACAAATCAACCCCAGTATTTATTATTTAAAAGTCTGGTACTTATTTTATCAGTCTCGTTTACCAAACATTATTGAAACGTTGGAAAGATGCAATTTTAATTGAAATATTCTTATAATTGTTGGTTTAAAGTTTCTGACACCAGGACTTGCAATTTTGACCCTTGTACTCAACTAGTGCTTAT
>NC_069001.1:7969719-7985425 GCF_001194135.2 Octopus bimaculoides | reverse complement strand
CAATAATAAAGAAAATAATATTCTAAAGATATACAAAACATTTTTTTTTTTTTACTCAAATCTTTCAATAGCCTGATATTTTGGTAGAAGTTGTAAAGATATGTAGACCCACCTTCTCATTGAGACACTCAACCAAGTCTCTGACATACCCTCTTGTTTCCTGAAAGAATTTGAACCGTTCTTCTAGGATGCTAGAACTTTTCTCTGCTTCCTCAATCTCTTTGTTAGAGTCTTCCAGATGAAGCGACAGTGTGTCATGTTCGCTCACATGACTGCGATGTACTTCCATTATTGAATCTAAGCTGCACAGACCAAAATCAGAAACAGATTTTTTTTTAAGTAAAACACATGGGAAAATAATAAATAATAATAATAATGATAAAATAATTATTCTGAAAAAGGCAAAAATATCCACAATAATAATAAACAACAATAAAACTCTGCTAAGTAAAAGCTTATAGAATTGCATCGGTGATGTCCATGCTACCACCACTGTGCTGAGTCCATATTCCATACACTGGGATCTTTCTGGCAAAGTCTACCCAGTCCGAGACTCAGAATAGACATTGAGAGAAAGGACAAGTCACTGAGGTCATGAATAGCAACAAAAGGACTTTGACTAACAAACAACTAATTGATCGTTTAACAAACAAATTTAAAAAATGATTCATTAGTTAGTTGGTTAGATATTCAAATAATTGACTAACAATAAAGAAGTGATATTGAACCAGTGCATGTGCTTATTATTATTATTGGTGTAATGACTGTCCCAAGACACAAGATTTGTTTCAACACATGAAATCACATCAGGAATCTTGGAAAGCAAATACAAAAAAAAATTGTATAAATTACTTGCTTTTTTTTTAAATGACTTTTGACAGAAAAGGAGAGGTAGCCTCCCCCCCCCTTTTTTTACAGGTTTTCAAGACAGCTGCTGAGGGGAAGTTATTTTCACATCAGAGACTATCTGATCTGGTCTGGTCTGAATAATGTACTCCCTTGAAGTCACACAAGAGTGGCCAGGAGGTGGTACTAAAATGAGTGTATTCCTCTCAAATCACCCAAAGGTGACCAAGTGGTTGAGTTATACTGGGCAATGGAATCAGTCTCCTATCCTATCCAACAACAAGAAGAACAGTTCCTCTGTCAAGCTTCCATACAGTTTCCATCTACCAAATTTCACACACAAGGCTTTAGTTGACCTATGTCTATACCTATGAGTTACTAAAGAACAAATAAAACTTGGTAATGGAGGTGGCAGGAGCACTATAAATACCAAGTGTTTCAGTAGTTTACATGAGTATAACAACCAGTGCTTGACAACTGGTGTTGGTTTGTTTACATTTCTGTAACTTAATGGTTCAGCAAAAGAGACTGATAGAATAAGTACCAGACCTAAAAAGAAAAAAAAGTACAGGAAACGATTTTTTTTTGTCTAAACCCTTCAAGGTAATGCCCCAGTATGGCCACAGTCTAAAGACAGAAATAAGTTGCAGATGAAAGAAGATATATTTCCCTCCAGATTCAATGATATCTGCCTTTTATCCTATGAGGAGAATAAGTGACAGTTGTGAAGTTGTTTCTATAAGACTTATTTTTGTGCCTAATCAAAATAAATAATGTTTCTCTTAGTTCAATTATTGTTATTGATTTGAATGAACCAAGAGAGCAAGTAATATACCATGGTCAAACAGTCACTAATCGATTAATCGATTTAGGGTCATCATATCTAATTTAGTCAGGTGAAAGAAAGTTATTAATAATAATTCAGCAGTGAGAGAAGAAATGTTGAATATAATTGTAATGACTGCGAAACTAACCAGAGATGCCAGCCACGTGGAAAATAGCTATATATTAGTTTTGAGGCAGCTCATGCTGGTGCCACATAAAAAGCACCATACCGGTACCATTTATAGAGCGTCCATGCTGGCACCACATAAAGCACCCATACTGGTGCCATGTATAAAAGCACCCAGTACACTCAGTAAAGTGGTTGGCATTATGAAGGGCATCCAGCCATAGAGTCCATGCCAAAATAGACAATTGGACAGAGCTTGGTCCAGTCCACTGGCTTGCCAGCTTCCGTCAAACTGTCCAACTCATGCCAGCATGGAAAATTGACATTAAATGATCCTGATTTGATATATGTTACATTTTATACTGTTTGATAACTCTTCAATTGAATATAATGAAAATTGATTTGGTTTTCGATTTCTCCGGATTAAGAATTAACGAAGCAGGTGCCAGTTCTATACCGGGGCTTAAGCTATGGTTAAAGATTCTGACTAAGCAACTTTACTTGAGGCCTGATATGTTTATGCTTACTCCTGGATCAGACTGGTAAGGTAGCTGACGTATCATGTAAAAACCATGCTTAGCTCTGTGCCATAGAAAGGTCAATCTGTTTGTATAATGCATACCGACAGGAACCCTAACATATTCAGTTACATATACCCAAACATTGATTAATTCATTTAGAAAATTAAATTGCAAGGAAATGAAAAGCAGCACAATATTAAATTCCAAATCCAAAATAGTAAACAATTCAATGTTGAACAGAATAAAATTTGACATCTGAAGTCTGTTGATGCCATACTTGTACAAAAATAAACTAGCAAAGACACATATACCATACAAGTAAGATATATAAAAGCCAAATGTAGCTTGTTTCATACAACGGATAATAAAATATTAAAAAAACAAAAAAACTTGAGGATGGTCAGTAGAAGATGCTGTGGAAACAGTCCTTCTTGTTGACCAGTCACCAAGCTATGCCTACCTTTTGCTGTCTGTAAAAGCTTTGTCTGTTCAGTGTACCATTGAATCGAAAAGCTTCTTGGGTGACATCAGAAGATACATGCCTCTGGATAGATATGGTACTTACCAACCTGCGCTGACAGTTGGGGAATAAAACAAGCAGACTTACCGCTCTTTAAGTTTCTTTTGTATCAGTTCTAGAGTTAACTCATTAGAGCCTTTGGAAGTGAGGGAAAAGGGTTGGAAATTGGATTTCACAGCTTGGTTAATATAGGACGCCTGGTCAGCTTTATAGTTAGCATCCCCTTTCTCAGCAGGAGGCATGGCATACTGTGTTGGTTGGTCATCGTCGCGGCTCACCTTCACATTAGAAAAAAAAAATATAATAGAGATCAAGTTCTATTACTTATGATATATATATTTTAAAATCTATAATATTATATATTTCACCTTGGTATACGATGCAGAACTATTTCAAAAAGAGAAATATGAATCACCCCAACCCGCCAAAAAAAACTAACCAGGAGTGGCTGCATGGTAAGTAGCTTGCTTACCAAAACCACATGGTTCCGGGTTCAGTCCCACTGCATGGCACCTTGGGCAAGTGCCTTCTACTATAGCCTCGGGCTGACCAAAGCCTTGTGAGTGAATTTGGTAGATGGAAACTGAAAGAAGCCTGTCGTGTGTATATATACATACATAAATATATATATATATATATATATATATATATATATATGTATATGTTTGTGTGTCTGTGTTTGTCACCTCATTATCACTTGACAACTGATGTTGGTGTGTTTACGACCCCATAACTTAGCCATTCAGCAAAAGAGACTGATAGAATAAGTCCTGGGGATGATTTCTTCGACTAAAAGGCGGTGCTCCAGCATGGCTGCAATCAAATGACTGAAACAAATAAAAGAAACATTTGGAGGAAAGCCAAAAAATAGTCAACTTACCTGTTGAAGATTGACAGCTTTTCTAATCTGCTGCTCTTCCCACCCGCTTTCTAGATCACTTCCTTCTTGATCGCTACCTAGAGAACATAATCAAAACCCAAAGTTTATTACAATCCGTACTGAGACTTCACACTGGATCAAAAGTAAAATAAGGCTAAATTATTATAAAATAGACAAGAGAGATGGAGAAACTTACAAATGGAGGAAGATGAAGCAATGGAGAGTGGTCAAAGAGACAAATACTTTTCAAGACTAAGCATAAATCTTGTTTTTTCTTAACACTAATATATACTGGATAATCAAGGTGGTAAACAGGCAGAAATGTTAGCATGCTGGACAAAATGCTTCGCAGTATTTTGTCTGTCCTTACATTCATCATCACCGTTTAACGTCTGCTTTCCATGCTAGCATGGATTGGACGATTTGACTGAGGACTGGTGAAACCGGATGGCAACACCAGGCTCCAATCTGATTTGGCAGAGTTTCTACAGCTGGATGCCCTTCCTAATGCCAACCACTCAGAGAGTGTAGTGGGTGCTTTTACGTGTCACCCGCACAAAGGCCAGTCAGGTGGTACTGGCAACGGTCACACTCAAAATGGTGTATTTTATGTGCCACCCGCACAAGAGCCAGTCCAGGGGCACTGGCAATGATCTTGCTCGAAGGTCGGGCAAATTACTTCGGGATATTTCATCTGCCTTAATGTTCTGAGTTCAAATTATGCCAAGGTCAACTTTGCCTTTCATTCTCTCAGGGTTAATAAGTACCAGTTGAATACTGGGGTTGATGTTATTGACTAACCCCTCTCTCCTGAACTTGCTGGCCCTGTGCCAAAATTTGGAACCAATATTATTAGATATTATAATAACTAACCATGTTCTGCTGCTAAGAACTCATCTTTCATCTTCTGGCGTTCTCTTGCTTCTCTGTTGACAGAGAAATCTATTCTTCCTTCTTCATCATCATCATCATCTGATTTATCATGGTCATCATCTCTGTAAGTAAAATAAAATAGATTTATTATATACAAAGTACTTTCACAGTTCCACAACCATCATTCAACTCAAAACATTACTGCTGCTACATCACACACCTCTCTTAACCCATTAGCATTTAAACGGGCCATATCCAACTCAAATATTCCAGCAGTTTTCCAAACTGACCAGATCTGGGTATGAATGTCTGTTATTGTTCCCTTGATTGGATCAACTGGAACACCCAGTAAGAGTTGATGGTGTTAACCAATGAAATCCTACAAGAGGGAGACAGCAGCTTCAACTAACCAAGTCTCACAAGACAATGAAATTGTCAGACAGACAAATTCGTTAAAAGCAAAGAAATGTAATAAATTTACACACCTGACGAGGCGAGAGTTGGAGTTCTCGGCTTTAGCTCCTGCTTCATCTAACGGAATGAAATCACCCATCTCTCGTGCCATTTGCCTTTTCTTCCGTATCATATGTATCATGGTAGCATCTGGGATTTCACCCTCTGAAACAAGTGAAGTTTTAAGTAAAATACAAAATATCCCACTTTCATCATCGTTATTTAAATTTCAAGTTCCACTCAAAAAGGAAAGTGAAAGTAGAGAGGGAAGTGCTGTCTTCTAGCAAACAACAAGTTGAAATATGGCTAACTTACTTTTCAAAACTGCCCTTAACATTTTGCGATCTTTGGGAGTTTCTTCATCACTTTCAGGCTCTTCATTTATAAGGGCATCATCTCCATTAAGAGTACACAGCTCTTCCCGGAGTCGCTGATAAAAGAGGAAAGAAAAGGTTTGCAAATTATGAAACTCAGAAAATTCTTTGGGTTTATCTGCTGAAACCAAAATAACTTTTTATACTAGAAGCACAAGGCCTGAAATTTTAGGGGAGAGGATGGGTAATTACATCAACCTCACTGCTCAGCTGGTTCTTATTTTATTGACCCCTAAAGAATGAAAGGTAAAGTCGACCTTGGAGGAATTTGAACTCAGAATGTAAAGACAGGAAATGCTGCTAAGCATTTTGTCTGGCATGCTAACAATTCTGCCAGCTCACCTTATCATTATTAATAATAAATTAATAAGTGTATGACAGAATCAGTAGAGCAATGGACTAAATATCTTGTGGTATTCCTCTTCAGCTCTTTAAGAGTACAGGGGTTGTTGATATTGACTAAACCCTTCCCTTCAAAATTGGTAGCTTTGTGCCTAAATCAGAAACCATTATTATTACATTATCAAGTCAACCACGGGAGAATTTGAACTCAGAAATGCTGCCAAGCATTTTGTTTGTCATGCTAACCATTCTACCAGCTCAGTGAAATCATAATGATCGACTATTTCATTTGAGACAAAGTAAAACAAAAATCAAAGACAAATTAACTCTGAACTTACACGTAGCTTTTCTTCCGTGTTTACTACAGGAGGTGCCTCAACAGGTGGAGTGGCTGGCGCTGTCTTTGGTGCAGCTGGTTGTTCTTCTTCAGTCTTCTTTCTTTCCTCTTTTTCTTTTAGACTTTCTTTCTTTAGTTGTTTCGCTATCCGTTTGCTATGACTAGATTTTTTGACTTGGAAGATTTCAGCATCACCTAGAAATGGAGATCACATATTGCTTTAGTTCCGATAGGAAAACACGACAACAAGCAATAGCTATCTCTTACTCAAATATGGGCATGAGTATGGGTAAATGGTTAAGAAGCTCTCTTCACAGTAACATGGTGATTTGGGTTCAATCTCATTGCATGGTACCTTGAGCAAGTGTCTTCTACTATTGCATCACACAGGCCAAAACACATATATATACATATATAAATGTAAAAAAAAAAAAAAAAATATATATATATATATATAAATATATATATATATACAATTGAGGGGATAATTATAATCCAGGCTATCACCCCATCTCTTCATGTAAGAACCTGACTAATGAAGTATTCCGTTAACTGAATAAACTGATTAAATCTCAGGTTTATACCTTGCATTTGCTCGGCGTCGCGCTTCCATGGGTTGGATGGTTTGACAGGAGCCAGCAAGCTGCACCAGGCTCCAATTGTCTGTTTTGGCAAGGTTTCTACAGCTGGATGCCCTTGCTAATGGCAACCATTTTACAGAGTGCAATGGGTGCGTTTTACATGGCACCAAGTATCTTGCAAGACAAAAATTCTTCAACTGGGAGAGGGCAATAGTACTTAGGGAAGGGTGTGGCTTTGTACCGGTTGAGAGCTTAAAGGGACAGAGATGTGTGTCTTGCTGCTGGGTAGATACATGGATACTCCAGTTGGAAAAGAAAGAGTGAGTTATATAAAGAAAATTGAATTTCAGTGTTACTGTAGGAGTGTAACTAGTTTATTGTACATAAATTAAAAAAACAAAACAAAAAAAACCCCTAAAAAGATTCCTAAGGGTCACATGGACTCTGGTTGAAAACCACTGTTTTTAGAGTCTTAACGGCACTCAACTGGAGTACACTAAAAGGGGTCAGGGTAGACTAATGATTGCCAAAATTAGTAGTAAAAAAAGACAAAAAAACAAAACAAATTGGGAATCAGTACCCTATAACAACATCTTGCTAAATTTTTCCTTCTTTCAATTAGTAACGCAATAATGGTTATCTTGTGATAGCTGAATTCTAATGTTACTCAGCAGAATGCTTAGTAACAGATTGAGAACTCATATCCACTCACGTAAACGCTATCATAAAACAAGGCTTGCTGTGAAGCCCGTGACAAGCTGGCCAGATATTTATTGGTTAAGATATATATTCTGAAAACAACTGACATGTATGCTAAACTACTCTTACCAGTTGACACAATACATCATCATCATCATCATCATCATCATTTAACATCTGCTTTCCATGCTGGCATGGGTTGAACAGTTTTACGAGAGCTGGTAAGGCCAGGGACCACACCAGGCTCCATTGTCTGTTTTGGCATGGCTGGATGTCCTTCATAATGCCAACCACTTTACAGAGTATAGTAGATGCTTTCTATGTGACACCAGCACCGACAAGGTCACTGAATAACTTGCAAGATTATTATTGTAAATGTTTTTGTTTTTTTTTTCTTGAACTCAATCAAAAGTTAGAGTTCTGGCAAATCAATTGGTAAAATAAGGGTTGTTATAGATTTCTCTAAACAAATACATATTGTTTTGCTGTTGTGTAATCAGACCTATAAAATGGCAAGCAGGCAGAATCGTTAGCACATCAGACAAAATACTTAGTGACATTTCCTTTGGTTCTTCATATTCTTAGTTCTAATCCTGCTGAGGCCAACTTTACATTTCATCCTCTCTGGATCAATGAAATAAAGTACTGGGGTTGATGCAATTAATTTGTCCCCTCCCTTTAAAAACTGCTGCCTCTGAATCCTGCAATGAGTTGGCACTTCATTCAGGAGGAATGTTGCTATCCTGGCCACTTTTATGTCAAGGAAACCAGATAACTGGCCTTAGAGCTCAAGCAAAATGAAAATTTTCTAAAACCACACCCATATTATATAAAGTAAAAATACATTTACGATATTCCATTTTTACAATAATAACACTTTCTACTACAAGCACAGGGCCTGAAATTTGGAGCGAGGGGGGGTTAATCGATTACAACAACTTCAGTGCTCAACTGGTACTTATTTTATCAACACTGGCGCCAGTAAAAAACCACACAAAAAGCAGCCACTACACTCTGTAAAGTGGTTGGTGTTAGGAAGGGCATCAAGCCATAAAAAGCATGCCAAAGCAGATCACTGGAAGGTGGTGCAGCTCCCCAGCTTGCCAGTTCCCTGTCAAACTGTCCAACCCATGCCAGCATGGAAAAGAGACGTTAAATGATGATGAAAGGACAAAAGGTAAAGTCGACCTCGACTGATTCACTTTTATAAAAATGTGAATCAGATTGTTTCGGTAGAAAATATTTAGGTTGGCACATAGCCTGCTATCAATCATCAGCTATTGCCATGTTAGGATTTAAGGCTCACGTATTATACCCAGTGTATAAAACGACAGCTCAATACTATTTTTTTTTGAGGGAGAAATATTTTTGAGGTTAAAAGGTCATCTCACGTACTGACATACAACGCAGTCGATAGACATGCAAGAAATAGTTACCAAATTTTCCTCAAAAACCGTTTTTATTGGTTTGAGAGAGAAAAGACACATTAGGTTGTGGAGCCCTAAAAATATAAAGACAGGACGATCATGAGTGGAACGCCTTTAATCACAGGTCTGCAGAGTAAAGTGTGACACGGGACTAACACTTTCTGCCCATTACGAATTCAATAACATTTATTTTATTGTATTTCGAGAGGGCCATTATACCAGTAATAAACAAACTACAATAGACTGGAGTCTGGTGCAGCCTTCCAGCGTGCCGGCCCCGGTCAAACCGTCCAACCCAAGTCAGCATGGACAACAGACGTTAAATGATGATGATGAATAGTCTGTTTCAAAACATGAGTTCATGTCAAGATTCTTGAAAATCAAAAACGAAATGTATATATTTTTAACCCTTCAATATCCTTAAACGTAGCTGACCGTGCTTCAAGAACATCTTATTAAATTATGGAAGATTTTAATATTTTCAATAATTTCTTTTTCATTTCAAATTATTGATGAAGTAATCAAAACTTATAGTGTGTTCCTATCCAAAATTGAATAAAACATATCGAAGTATAGATCTCAAAAAGCATATCTGGAAAATGGTTTATGTTAATCAAGGCAATGATTGACGCTTCTCGGATTTTGAAAGAAAACACTGTAAATTCAATAAATTTAATGAGTAATTTCGAAAAAGACCACATTTTCATTAACAGTATTTCTATATACAGTGTTACGTGAATTACGATAATATTCGAAAGTTAGTCTCGAAGAAATGGTAGATGTGTCAGCAAAAACTTAATACAAATATGTGCCAAAGAGGGAGGCCTCTATGAGGTAGCTAGAGCTGCCAGAAATAATAGTCAACCTCAAATCATATCCCTACTGTTTTCCTTCATCGCAGGGCAGGTCAAATAATGTACTCATAAATAAATTGGGCATTGTTGCACGGTCAAGTTGGCTTCGGGGTTGAACAAAAACACGATCTTACGATGGAGCCTTTATCTACGTGGTCATACTTGTTAGAAATAGCAGCCAAAATCTCTGACAGATTACATACAGTTTGTAAAAAGGAGGAAACACATTGGATAGTGTAGTCCGAGATACGTAATGCCTGAGAGAAATATAAAAGTGAACATGACTGGAAGAATGCCTTCAACCATCATAGAATTTGCTCGATTCAGGGTTGATTTGGGACTAAACAACATTAGTTCACATCTAAGGGGATTCACGAGAATATTAAATCGACTTCACTAATTAACAGGTAAATTATTAAACGAGGAATTAAATATAGTTTTTAACAACCGTGATTAATGAAGAAGTGTTTTAAAAACTGTTACAAATAATGGTTTTCTTCCATTCACCATTAATAGGGTCAGAAACTGATTTGGCCGAGAACTAATTATGTTTTCACATTTGAAATATAACCCATACACAATCATGTCCTTGTGCGCATATATAACACTTAATACAAATCCTGTATATATACACGATTAATTTAAACTTATATATATATGTACTCATGAGTTATATAGTTGCCGATCTATGTATAAATGGCAAATATATACAGAATATATATTATATATGCATTATGCATATTATATACACTACCTTCCTCTGAATCAACGAAACTAAGAAGGTTGGAAACATCTCGCTTCTTCTGTCTTTCTTTGACTTTCGCATCATTGTTCCCGTTATTAAGTGTGTCTTTCACATGTCCTTCCTCCTTTTCACCATCATTTTCGTCCTCAGAATCACTTGTCGTAATTTTCCTCCTGAAATTTCTTCGAGGTTTTTTAAACATGGTAGCCATTTTGGAAATATTACTGTTGCATTCTGGGATATCTAAATTATATATCTGAATGACACTGTTATTTATGATGTAGAACAATATAATAATATAATATAATATAATATAATATAAATATGATATGATATAATATAATATATCTATATATATATAATATATATAATACATAATAAATAGTATACATATATATATGTATGTATGTATGTATGTATGTATGTAAATGTGAGTGTGTGTATGTATATGTGAGTGTGTGTATGTGTATGTGAGTGTGTGTATGTGTATGTATACATTACATACGTATACATATGTATATGTGTGGATCTATCTATCTATCTATCTATCTATCTATCTATCTGTCTGTCTGTCTGTCTGTCTGTCTATCTTTCTGTCCACACCCCTCCCCCACGCACAGATATTTATACATATATCATCATCATCATCATCGTCATCATCATCATCATCGTTTAACGTCCGCTTTCCATGCTAGCATGGGTTGGACGATTTGACTGAGGACTGGTGAACCAGATGGCTGCACCAGGCTCCAATCTGATTTGGCAGAGTTTCTACAGCTGGATGCCCTTCCTAACGCCAACCACTCTGAGAGTGTAGTGGGTGCTTTTACGTATATATATGCACACAAAATGTTTTTAGCTGTAAATGTGTTTGTGTGTATGTGTATTTATGTGTGCACACGTGTACACATACACACATATGTATGTATGTATGTATGTATGTATGTATGTATGTATGTATGTACGTATGACGTAAATTCAAAAAGAAAACATACAAAGCAACAACACAGGAAGAACAAAGTATGACGATTATGGTAGGTTAACTCTTGAGAAGTTAGAACACAGTGAAAACGTTTCGGATGTTAGTCTTTCTTCAGAAAAAAAAAAGAGAAACGGAGAAAGAGTGATGAGTGGGGTGGGATGGGGGGAATAGAGCATTTAGTATAGAAACAAGAAAACGTTTTTTTTTTGCTGTGTGGTTAACAAGCTTTCAGTTTCCCTCTCACTGCATGGCACATTGGATAAGGATCTCCTATTATAACTTCGGTTCGACCAATGCTATATGAGTGAAGTTGGTAGGAGGAAACTGTGTGAAACCCCACCGTGAATGTGTGTGTGTGTGTGCGTGCGCGCATGCATGTGTGTGTATGCGCACATGTGCAAGGTAGATAGATAGATAGACAGACAGACAGACAGACAGACAGATAGATAGATAGATAGATGGATAGATAGATAGACAGACAGATAGATAGATAGATATAATGTACTAGGAAGTGATGCCTATTCCGTCCAAGCCATAAGGTTATTAAATAAGGAAAACTAGCACTTCTGCAACAGTCCTATCTTTGCAGCTGATGCTTCTACTCTGCTGAACAGCTGTTGAACTTGATCTATTAGATATGAGTGATCTATGAGATAAGAGTGCTGTATCAGCTGTGAAGTCCAGGTCAGTGATGGTTACTGCTGGCACTCTCCATGATCATTGCTGGTTTATGATGAGACCAAGGTCTTCGTCACTGCTGTCTACTGGATTATGCAATGCATAATCCAATACAATTACAAACAGATATGGTGCAAGCGTATCTCCTTGTAGCACCCCAGCTCGTATTTGAAAGAATTCAGAGTGCCAAAAATTGACTGAAAGAAGGAAAAGCTGCTGGCCCTGATGAAATTTCCACCAAAGTTATCAAGAGGCACAATCTGGATGAAATAATACTGGATTTTATGAATAAGCTCTTGCAGACCCCAAAAAGTTCAGATCAGTTGTTTGAAATTAACTTGATACCAATCCCAGAGTTAGGAAACCTCAGCAATGAAACTAACTACAGAGGAATTGCACTGTCCAATATCTCACACTAAGTCATCAACTGAATGATCATCAACAGGGTTCAACAGGTGCTTGATAGCCATCTAAGACCAAATCAAAATGGATTTAGACTCAGAAGAGCCACACAACATCTCAGATCTTAGCCCGAGGCATATCGCAGGAGTTAAATCAAGACTGCTACTTGCCATTATAACCTTCGTGGACTTCAGCAACTGGTTTGACAGCACCCATTGTTACAAAATATTGAAGATCCTTCAAGCATATTGCATTCCAGAAGAACTAGTTCTTGCTATTGCAAAAACCTACAAGAAGACCAGAATTTGTATGTTGCCATCTGATGGAGAAAGAGAATTCTTTTGGAATAGCTGTCCTATATATGTTGGAATTTCGCAAATTTGTCAGGATTTTTCCTTTTTTCTTGCATTGCAAAACAATGAAGGGAAGCTTTTTTAAAGTAAAAGTTTTTTAAATCCATGTCTTTTCAACGTTTGTTTCTCCCCTCACACAAACATACCTTTGCAACAACAACCACTAAATGGTATATTTTTCATTTCCGTAATTTTCTGTCATTTTATCGTATTCTACATTCTGAAATATTTATAACCTGCGTTAAAGAAAGAAAAAAAAAAAATCTGACCCCCTCTTCTCTTCATTGTACTTTTCACAATGAAAGAAAAGTCAAATACTACAAGTGAATGTGTGAAAAAAAAAAATTATATTTTGAAAAGTGTATCAATAAAGTGACATTTTCAGTCACTTATTTAAACTTTCTCTGTTACATCATTAAATACAATTACATGCGATAGATGGGTTTTGAGAGATAAATTTGCTAATTTTCCTAAATTTTAATTCGTGTGCATGAGGTGGTCTACAGAATTTGATGAGTCCCCGGGAAATTATTCTCCAAGGGAAATGACTCAATTTATTTCACTACACTTATTTCCCTTTAAAGGTTGTTTTGGTAACGCATATACAATATGGCCGATTGATAGTACTTTAAGAATTATATATATACATATTTACTTACGTGTACATATATTTAGTCACCGCATTAAACATGCCACCCTTTGAGAGAATGCATCCAATGTTTTATGCTATAAGTAACTTTAGACGAAGAAAATTCAAAGAATGCGCCGAATTATGCACCAGTATTCTTGAAAAAACGCCCTACGATGAGGTAAATAGCACTAAATATTCATTTGACAACAATGGCCGCGAAAGATTTTAACTTGTTGCCTGTTTGAATTCTTTTGAGAATTCATTTAATTATTTCTTTTATTTTAGATTTATATTTAGTTACTGAACGTAGATAATAGCGAATACAAATGGAAAAGATATTTTAAATAATAAAATTAACAACGAATAAAAAGGATTTTGTGTGCAGAGTGGAATAACTTTCTTCTTCTTCTCTCTTTTCACTGTATTCAACTCCTTGTATCTTTTCAACGATCTCCAAAAGTCTCATCAGTATACTTTCCCTCCTTTTTCTCTCTCCAAGGAAAAGAAATATTTCTTAAGCAATTATTTTATCTTTTGTCTTTTACTTATTTCAATGATTGGACTGTCGCCATGCTGGAGCACCACCATCACGGCTTTAGTCGAACAAATCGACTCCTTTACCTGATTTATTTTTACAATCTTGGTACTTATTCCATCGGACTCCTTTGTTGAATTGCTAATTCACTGACGTAAACAAACCAATACTGGTTGCCAAGTGGTGGTGGTGGTGGTGGGGAACAAACACAAAGACACATCAATCAATCTATCTATCAACATGACCGGCTTCTTTCATTGTTCTTGAACGTAAGTCTTCAATTTCAACACTCCCACGAGCTTTTGTAACCTCATTACCACTGTTATAACGATACCGTCATACAGTGGGAGGTATCCTCATCACCACCCACTGCTATGTCCCACTGGTACATATCTGTGTACCAGGCTCTGTGAGCTACGAATCCTCATCGCCAATGTAATTTCCTTCATTATGATAACATATTTCATTGTCTCTGTGGGACTGACCTGAACAGCGTACCTCGCTGACTGACATTACTGACTGTGTCTGTCCACTATTTATTAGTAGTGGATCAACCCACTTCTCACCTGGGTTCATCTGCCACAACAATTACATAAAATTAAAAGCAATTTTTTTTCTCAAACATCTAGTATTTTATTTTTGTTCTGATTTAGGCAGCTTGGTCATTGAAAACACGGGCATTGACTGAACAAGTTTATGTCGATGATGCAGATTTGGAAGAAGAAACTATTGCTGAGAGCATTCTTGATGAAAATGCCCTTGCTCAGAATGTACGTCCAGGGACTTCATTGCAATCAAGCTCATTGGAATCCAGGCCGGATGGTATAAACCCTGCAATCAGGTTTGTTTATTGTTTATCTTCCTTCAAATTATTATATAGCAGAGACTCCAGCTAAGAAGATCTCAAGAAGGAATTGTAATTCCAAAATATCATCGGACTATAGATAACCAAATTATAACAGATATATAGTCCATTTTTTGTTCTATAGTGCATTGTTGTACCATTCTAAACTTTTTATTCTTTACAAACAATACACAATGCTTCAAGCGAACTACAATACTCTCTTATCATTATTGTTTTTTCTTTATGTTTATCAGAGTTGACTTTACCTTCTATCTTTTCAGGTTTAATAAAACATTGAGGTTTTTAATCACTTCTACCTCTACCTCTGGGGCAGGTGTGAGTGTGTGGTTAAGAAGCTTGCTTTCCAACCATGTGGGTTTGAGTTCAGTCCCATTGTGTGGCACTTTGGGCCAGTGTCTTCTGCTTATAACTTTGTGTTGACCAAAGTCTTGTGAGTGGGTTTGGTAAGCAGAAGCTGGAAGAAGTCCATTGTGTGCATGTGTGTTTGTGTGTGTATACATAGATGCAAATATAGATATACTCATATATACATTCACACTTACACATTTATATCTATATATGTGTGTGTGTGTGTCTCTCAGTATCATGAGATGGTTGCAAACGAGCATCACCATCATACAAGCGATGTTGTTCATTTCTTGTTTTCTGTGAAAGACACGTCTGGTCATGAGGAAATCTCCATCACAACCCCAACCACTACTACCCCTCCTCTCCTGCCCCCCCCATTATCCTCGCAATCATCACCCCCATCACCACCACCATTGTTACCACTACTACTATTCTCACTGCTGCCATCATCGTCATTATCATCATCATCATTTGTTTGACTAAACTTTACAATGCAGTACCCCTGTAT
>NC_069001.1:7967364-7969081 GCF_001194135.2 Octopus bimaculoides | reverse complement strand
TATATATATATATATATATATATATATATATATATATATATATATATATATCAGTCAATGTCTTAAAATAAGGAGAACCAGAGGAACTTTTCCAAGAAAGCATTAATAATATATTATTTGATTGGAATGAATTGTTTCACATGTGCTTTTATGTGTATTTGACAGACCTGTGACACAGTCTGGCCGTCCAGTAACTGGTTTTATTCGTCCAGGAACTCAGTCAAGCAGACCAGGCACTATGGAGTCAGCACTTCAGACTGCACGCACTGCACACACAGCTCGGCCAGTCAGCTCAACATCTGCTAGATATGTGCGGTTGGGGACAGTAAGTAGATTTTTTTACTTCCTATTAACCCTTTAGCGTTCAGATTTCTTTCTGTCAAATGCTTATTTATTCACATTGTTTTGAATTAATCATGCATTATCTCGTAACTTCGAGATTTCAAGGATGTGATTTTTTTTGTTAGAATGAAACTATAAGGTTTACATGAGAGGCTGAATCTGGCTGGTTTGAATATAAAACATCTAGAATATTTGAGCCTCACCAACATCACCATCGTTAATGAATGTCCATTGTCCATGCTGGTTTGGATTGGATGGTTTGATCAGAGCTGGCAAGCTGAGGAGCTGCACCAGACTCCAGTCTGATTTGGCACAGTTTCTATGGCTGGATGCCCTTCCTAATGCCAACCACTTTAAAGAGTGTGCTGGGTACTTTTTATGTGGCACTGCACGGGTGCTTTTACAGGGTACCGTCTATTAGGGCTGCATTAAATGTTAACCCATTAGCACTCAGATTAGTTTATCAAATGTAATCAGGAGCACTCCGTCGATTATAATGATGAGGGTCCCAGCTGATATGATCAATGGAACAGCTTGCTTGTGAAATTAATGTGCAACTGGCTGAGCACTCCACAGACAAGCATACCCTTGACATAGCTCTCAGGGAGATTCAGTATGATACAGAGTGTGACAGCAATAGTGTAACACAAGATGAAAAGTGCCGCCCAGAGTTGACTGCCTCGTCCCTAGCTACGCTAGTGTTACCAAGCAATCATTCATTCAATGATTTAATTAATGTTGCTGTTTTCTTTTGTTGCAGGCGTCTATGGTTTCCTCACCTGATGGTGCTTTCATCAATTTGGCCCGTTTGAACTTAAATAAATACTCACTTCGTCCAGAATTATCCAAGTCTCTCTTTGAATATATTTTCTATCATGAGAATGACATTCGAACAGTAAGAGTATAATTATTTTTTTTCTTTTTAATTTGATAATGTGAAGATGAACATATCTGGGTGGATATGGATGTCTGTACTCTTCATTTAGAAATAAAAGTTCCAATACATTGATAGAATAAGATTTTGAAAGTAGAAGCACTAAGGTTTATTAAACCACAACAAATGTGAAGATGTTGATGAAGACCATCCATGTTTCATCTTTCCGTTTATGTTTATTTGACAGGCTTCAAAGTTTGCAAATATGGCTTTGAAGAACAGCAAGGACCAGGTTTGGTGGTGGCAATTCCATTATGCCAAGTGCTGCTACAGGTGATTGTTTTTTTTACTTTATCTCTCTCCTCATCACCTTTCACTCCATCTGTGTGTGTGTGTATGTATATATATATATATATATATATACTTTTCTATGTATGTCTGTCTATGTATGTATGTGTATGTATATATGTAGATGTGTGTGTATGTATGTATGTATATATA
>NC_069001.1:7961341-7967022 GCF_001194135.2 Octopus bimaculoides | reverse complement strand
GAGGTGTATTTGAAGCAAGCTCTGAATGAACAAGAGACTGTGGCCATTTACCATTACATCAGTAAAGTCTACGTGAAGTTGGACCAGCCTCTCAACGCTATCGACATGTACAAAAGTGGCTTGAACAGGTTTGCAGGAGAGGTAACTCTGCTGATTGGCATTGCTAGGATTTATGAAGTAAGTTGGTTCACCTCACAGATTGAAGGTTGAATGGGCTCTAGGTGGTAGTAGTGGTGGTGGTGGTGATAATGCTAGTGGCAATTATGGTGAGGGTTTCTTTCAGTTTCCATCTATCAAAATCCACTCACAAGATTTTGGTTGGCCTGTGGCTATCGTAGATGGAACTGAACCCAGAACCATGTAGTTGGGAAGCAAGCTTTTTAGCACACAACAACGCCTGCACCTAAAAGAAAGCTGATCACCTATTGGGTTCTTGAGCTGGCCCTGAGTATTGGTTTGAAAATATAAGGACACAGACTGTGTCATATAGCCAGCTGGAGACGATGTCTCCTGGGGCTAAATTACAGCAACATTTGTCCTAAACCAGGACTGCCATGTTATGTTGGCAAAAATCTTTACTCCAGATGAAATACTGTTAAGCATTTTACCTGGTACAGTAACAATTCCAACAGTTTGCCATCTTATTAAAGATTTAAATTAAGAACACTGTAAAACAGACTGTTTGTATCATAGAACAAAGGTCAGTCTCAGGAAGATTGGTATCAAAAGGGTTAATATTGATGGAATCAGGATAACACACTTTGTTATTGAATGTGTTCTGATACAATTTGACATCATCACCTGGTCTTTGGCAGCTGTTAGGAAAGTCCATATTCTTGCAAGCATTCAAACTGGATTTCTGGTCTGAAGATAACCTGTTCTCTTCTATCTGTTGGTCTAGCAAAAGAGATCATGCTGACCTTCCTCTTGTAATGGAATCATTAATTAATCAAATCTACCAAGTTTATAAATGGAATTAGTTGTCTTGTACCTTATCGATTTTGCTGCCTGTCAATATTCTTCCATTTGTGTCAGAAGTTAATTCCCAGTGAAATACTGATTTCATAAATTGGCACTAATACCAGAAATGTGTCAGAGACATCAGTACAAGACTCTTGGGAGAGGCAAAACTAATAAGATGTGAACAAAGAATCTTGGAAGATGGAATTATATATTGGTAGACATTTAGTCTGGTGCTTTACTGTTTACTTTCCATCTTTCCCATTCCAAGTAAAATAATATGGATTACATATTTCAGTATCTTTGGTTTTCTGAACCGCCAAGTTATGGTGCTGTAAACACACCAACACTGGTTGTCAAGCGATGATGGGGGAACAAACACATACACAAAGACACACACACATGTAGCACAAATAGTGAGGGATTATCAATCTGGGCAAAAAACTTCAAAGCTCTCTGTTGACACACCAGGCTAACAGTATTACCTAGACTGGCATGGTTTTTACAGCTGGATGCCTTTCCATATACCATTCTTTCTTTTAGCTTTCATATCTCGTTTCATCCCTGTTTATGAATTCTTCTTCTATTTCTTCCTCTTCTCCCTTTCTTAATTGGTAGAGCCTGAACCAGCTGGAAGAGTCTGTGAAGTACTACCGCAAGGTGCTGGAATTGGACAGCATGCAAGTGGAAGCTATAGCGTGTATTGCCACAAACCATTTCTACAACGACCAGCCTGAAGTGGCCCTGAAGTACTTCAGGTAGGGTTGGAGGAAGGATTTGATTGTGTGGGGCACAAATGGAGAGAGAGGGAGGGAGGGATATAGAAAGGAGGGAGAGGAGATGGAGAAGGGAGAGTGATAAAGAGAGAGAGATGGAGAGAGCAAGAGAGAGGGTGAGAAAGAAAAAAGATGAGAAACAGAGGAAGGTGGAGAAGAAGAGTGAGAGAGGGAAAGTGAGAGAGATGGAGAGAGTGAGAGAGAAAGAGGGTGAGAATGAAAAAGATGAGAAACAGAGGGAGGAAGAGGAGAAGGAGGGGAGAGGGAGAAGGTATTTTATCTTTTACTTGTTTCAGTTGTTGGACTGTGGTCATACTGGAGCACTGTTTTGAATTGTTTAGGTGAACATCACAAATAACACAACACGCATTAAACATTATACATCACACATTTCACATCACACATTTCACATCACATGTTTCACATCACATGTTTCGCATAACATATTTCACATCACACAGAAACTGGCCTGTTGATGGTGTATATACATTAAATATGATACATAGATGGCTATTTTAATTTAATATTGCCTCAATCCTATACTGGATGCTTGTGTGCCTCCTTGTGTTGACATCACCCAACAGTTGTAAATGAACATCACCATTATTCAAGCAGTGTCCTTTGTTGCCAGTCTTCTATGAAATTATGTCTTGCTTGGTGGGGAAATATTACTTGCTTGAAAAACATTTGAGGGTTGGTGACAGCAAGGGCATCTGTCCATATAAAATTTGCATCAACGAATCCTTTCTGACCTATGCAAGCATGGAAAAAAAATGGACATTAAAACTACAATAGCAATAATGGTATATACACACACATATACAAACATCTGTAAAATTAAACGAATATAGATGCATGTTCGGTAGTATTTAACCTCTTCTAATATGATGATTCCTTTTGACTTTCTGTGTAGGCGGCTGCTTCAGATGGGGGTGTACAAGTCTGAGTTGTTCTGCAACATGGGTCTCTGTTGTTTCTATGCTCAGCAGTTTGACATGGTAATGGTGTGTTTCAGCAAAGCCTTGGCTTTGGCTGACGACAACATGGTTCTGGCAGACATCTGGTACAATGTGGGACATGTAGCCATTGTAAGTTGCTCTATTCTCCTCTCTGTTCTCACTGTTCCTATGTTTATATTCCTCTCCACTGTTATTCTCATGTTTACATTCTTCTCCACTGTTATTCTCATTTTTATATTCTTCTCCGCTGTTATTCTTATATTCACATTCTTCTCCACTGTTATTCTTATATTTACAATACCTGTTTTAGTCTTCAGGTTCCACATTTGATATTATTATTATTATTATTGTTTTTGTTGTTGTTATCATCATCCTAATGACTGTTATATTTTTTTAGGGAATCGGTGACCTTGATCTGGCTCACCAGTGTTTCAGGATGGCTCTCTCTAATAACAACGACCATGCTGAAGCTTACAATAACTTTGGGGTTATTGAGTTAAAGAGAGGACACTTGGAAATGGTAACAGCAGCATTTCTTACTTGTTGGGGTTTTTTTTTCTGCAGATTCTTAAAAACTTTTAATTTTAGTTTATTTGTTTTGTGGTTTGTTTCCCCCCTCCTTTTTCTCTGTCTCTTCTCTTTCATCCCCTCTTCCTCTGCTCACCTATTCTCCTCCTCCTCCTTGTGCTTCTATTAGAAAGGATTATTATTATTATTACTGAGGTGGTGAACTGGCAGAATCATTAGCGTGCTGGATGAAATGTGTAGTGGTATTTCGTCTGTCTTTACGTTCTGAGTTCAAATTCTGCCAAGGTCGACTTTGCCTTTCATCCTCTCGGAGGTTGATAAAATGAGTACCAGTTGCGTACTGGGGTCAATGTAATCAACTGACCCCCTCTCCAAATTTCCAGCCTGGTGCCTTCATTAGAAAGGATTATTATTATCATTATTATTATTATTAAGGTGGTGAGCTGACAGAATTGTAAGCATGCTGGGCAAAATTCTTATTTCATTTCATCCAGCTTCATGTTCTGGGTTCAAATTCCACCAAGGTCGACTTTGCCTTTCATCCTTTCAGGGTTGATAAAATAAGTACCAGTTGAGTACTGGGATCAATATAATCAACTATCCCCCTCCTCCAAATTTCAGGCCTTGTGCCTTTAGTAGAAAGGGTCATTATTATTTGCTTCTCATTTTTATTATATAAATGTAAAATGTATGATTTTATGAAGACTGTTTCGCTTTTATAAGATATTTCTGTTATCCAAATAATGTCTCATGGTATCATTTTATTTTTCTATTCTCTAGGCAAGGTCTTTCTATCAGTCTGCTTTTGTTTTGGCTCCGCACATGTTTGAACCACATTACAACTATGCGGCACTCAACGAGAAGGTAATTAATATATTTACAGTAATTTTGTTTCTATTTTCTGTCTTCTTTAAATTGAAAAAGAGCCTCTACACAAAACATTGATGGCTAGTACACATCTCTATCTCCCTCTTGTCCCTGTTATTCTGTTTCTCACATCACACTTTCTCCCTCTGGTTCTTTTGTTGTTGTTCTGTCTTACCATCTTGGTCATGTGGCTGTGAATGAACAGAGATAACATAGACTAATGAAGATGCCTTAGTCTTGCAAAGAATATGGCAGACCCTGTATGGTTGGTGGCCTGATAAAATGGATGAATTGCACCAGGTTCCATTGTCAACTTTTGGTATGGTTTCTACAGCTGGATACCTTTCCTAATTCCAACCACTTTACAGAGTGTACTGGGTGTTTTTTTTTTTTACATAGCACCAGCACCAGCAAGGTCTACTTTGGCACAGTTTCTAAGGCTAGATAGCCTTCCTAATTCCAACAACTTCGCAGAGTGTACTGGGTGCTTTTTACATGACACCAGCACTGGTGACTGGTGAAGGTGCTTTGGCATGGTTTATTTGGTCAGATGCCTTTCCTAATGCCAGCCACTACAGAGTGTACCGGTCACTTTTTACCTGGCATCAGCACCGGTGCTATCTTTGATGAATTGTTCCTCTTCATTTTGTCTTTGACTACCAATATCTTCACTGATGAATGCTAATGTCTCATTGTTTCTTTCTCCACAACCAGCTGGGTGATCTGCAGGGCAGTTACAATGCTGTGCTGAAGGCATTGAAGGCCTTCCCTCAGCATACAGAGTCGAAGGATCTGTTGCAGCAGCTGTGTCAGCACTTTTCTCTTCTTTGATGGTTTGGCTGCAAGAACAGCAACAACAACAGCAGCAGCAGAAGCAGCAGCAGTAGCAATTGTAGTAGATATAATGATGACAGTAGCATCAACAACAATAGTGGAAATAACAGCAGTAGCAACAGCAACAGCAACAACAACAACAGCGATGACAACTGTGGCAGTAACAAGAAAATGTGTCACAATGATGACAGGTTGGGATTTACTGATATAAGGGTTGGGAGTGAGAGAGAGAGAGAGGAGGGGGGAGGTTGTGAAAGGGAGAAAAGAGAGAGGGAGGAGGGAGAGGGAAAGAGAATGAGGAAGGGGAGAGGGGTGTGAAAGAGAGAGATTTAGAGACAGATGAAGAGAGAAAGAACTAGAAAGAATGGAACAGAGACAGAGAGAGTGAGATAATGAGGAGGGGAGAAGGGTGTGAAAGGGAGAAGAGAAAGAGTGAGAGGGAGAAAGAAAACAAGAAAGAGCGGAACATAGAGAGAGAGAGAGAAAATTAAAGCGAATTGTACTGGATTTATCAACCAGTAATATCTTAGGACAGCGTTTGTCCTAACTTTTTTGTCATGACCCACTGAAGGGTTGGGACTCACTGAAGGGTCAGGACCCACAATTTGAAAGACGCTGGTTTATATTCTGCACTCTGCATCCGCTTGCTTTTTTTTTTTTTTTTATCCTTCCCTTCTTTTCTTGTCACGACCCATTTTATTTATCTTGCGATCCACTGAAAGGTCGGGGTCTACAGTTTGAAAAACGCTGCCTTAGC